>NC_141218.1:39532259-39667259 GCF_054856515.1 Filicampus tigris
GCAAAAAGTGGTCAAGTGCCCAGCTTCTGACTATCAGTGACCTCTTTTGTGTAAAAAGTATGAGTACCAGTAGAGCTTTAGCAAAGTAATTAATGTTTTATTCAAAATAAAATCCTTAATTCATCAATCAAAATCCCACTTTAAAACAACTTTCACAAAATGTATATAACGGTAACTCACCATTTTGTAAACTCCACTCTTAGAGTCAATGTTCAACTTGCTCAGTTTCATCAGAGAAGCTTCAAGGGAGCTTTTAAGATACAGTGCTCTTCTCAACAGATGCTGATTAGCACCAGACTTCGTGAAGACCTATGAACACACACAAACAAATTTGCTGCCCTTTGAAAGTACAATTGTAATCATCAGATTATTCCAGATAAAAATCACACTGATGCCCTCCAAATGAAACGGCCATTTTGTCACTTCTGTCGTTTGAAAATGACATCACACACCCTCAGGACTCGGATAACGACCAATCATAGCTAAGCTTCAGAAAACAGGTGAGCTGTTGCCTTCTTAGGTTTTAAGACTTTTTTCGTAGGGCTAGTTATCATCCCACACTCTTGAAATTTTGACATGTCATTACATGAGATACTATACCAATTTTTGCTTTTCCAGGTTGTAAGAGACAGCTGTACATGGACGTTAAGTGAACCCTACTAAACCATGCTCGTCACAGCTGTATTTTTGCAGAATGCAGTCGAGATGGGAGGACACTTTGGACGTGTGATACAGTACACTATAAAATTTTGCATTAAGCTCAGAAAGAACGCCACCTTTTTATGTCATCCTCCGACCCCGCTAAATTAGCAGGAAAGCGGGATTGAAATGTTATTTTCTTTTAAGACGCAACAACAGATATTTACAGTATACAAAAAAAAAAGTTAACAGTTATCAGTATTGTTATTGGTTTGCAGAAGCAGGATGTTATCGGAATCGGTGGGGCCTTTAATTCCCCAAAACACTGACCTGCATTTAAAACTTTGTATACATTTCTAAAATATTGTACACAGTCATTTCCAACAGTCTTTTGTCTTCATTCAATATCGTGCGTCTTGGCAGCACAGATTAAAGTCGTTAGTGAGTTAACGTTATTATTTTCATTTTTGTCCAATCAGATTTCAGCTTCCAGGTGTTGCTATATTGGCCTAAACTTCCCAGGGCCTTCAGACGGAGGATCTTGTTGCAGTCCCCGTACAATTGAAATAATGATTTTTTTTTTTTTTTTATGAATCCGAACCAATCAAATTTCTGATTCAGTATACGAGAAGCTGCATGACTGTACATTGTGAGGATAATTCGGACAACAATTCCAGCTGCCTGGCTTGGCGGTAAAGGATTTATTCGCCATGTTCACAGTGGCCACATAACTATGGAGATCTACATATCAACTCTGCGACTAAGAAGCAGTCGGAAAGTCATGGCCGCCAAGTGTATAGTATACAAAAAAAAAAGCTATTGGTTATCAGTATCAGTGTGAGAAAAAAAAAACAGTTATCATGCATCCCTACAGTAAATATTCACATAAATGACCAATGGTTAATTCATTTGTATGTGAGCGCTGCCTTCTGCATGTACAAACCTGAACCCAATGTCGCACAGCTGGTAGGTGCTTGGTTATTAGTAGTCTTTGTAGATCTAACAATGTGGAAACTACAGCTTCGTTATCCTCCGTCTCCTCTACATGAAGACCTGTGTCAAATTAAATAAAAATAGAAACTAACTATACAAATAAGAAAAACTTATTACCACTAGTACAAATGATGAAACAATACAAACAATTACATGCTAATCTATTTTTAATAAATATTTCAAACCAGAAACAATGGAAGTTGAACATACTGTATTGATATGATGATATTGATATGGTGTTTAGTTGACTGAGTCAGTGAACTATTACCATTATGTGCTATGCACAAGCTATTTATTCACCTTGGGTCCTTAGTTTAGTCATGCCTACCCATCCACCACACCACACCCACAAAATTATATATGAATGAAATATCAATTGGCACCTTGTGGCTGAAGCCAGACGGCTGCCATCTTACATTGCCTCTATTACTGACATCTGCTGTTATTTTTTTTTCACTGAAAACATTGTTTTCAGTGCGTTTTAGGCTGTGATCCCTTTATGGAGATGTCGCAAGAAGGGAGTGCCGTGTTGTTGGTTTTCACCACGATCTTTATTCAGCTTCAGTGCAATACATAACAAGTTCACGCTATTTCTCTAGCTCGTCACATACTTCCTGCTACGTCACAAGGACGTCTGAGAGTATGGTAGCCTAGAATAAACATTAAACAAATCTGACAACATCTTCATCATTTTTTTTTTTTTAACAGTCTTCAACAACCTCACATTTGTTTACTATTACACACTTAAGGAAACATCAGACATCCTTGGGGTAGACTGCCCTCCTTCTGAAGAAGGGATTATTCTGCCCTTAACTTCTTAGATGTTTTTTTTTTTTTAACCAGTAACAACATAAGTAATAAGCTGCTCTCTGAACACATGAACGTAAACATAATGGCCAACTGAACTTCAGTCCTGATACCTGAGAGGAAGTCTCACCTCCCGACCTCTCGCTGTCCTCTTCACGGGTCTCAGTGGAGTTGTCGGCTGAGTAGTAGACCCTTGCTCAGGAACTGGCGATGGTTGGAGTCATGTTTGGAGCAATGTCATGTTTGGAGAACTGGAGACTTGACGCGGCAAGACAGGTTCGGCTCCCGACTGTTGCAGTTGCTCCTCTGTGTTAGTAGTCTCCGGGACCGCCTGAATATGGCGCCTGTTACGATGCGACATCACCCCGTCGTCCGTATCGATCAAGTAGGATCTTGGCTCCGCTGACTTGTTGGTGACTTTAGCCAACGTCTTCCAATCTTTCTCCCCATCAAGCTTGACTCTGACGTCTTGTCCAGGAAGCAGCTCAGGGAGTGGGCAAGCTGAGTGTCGCCGGTTGTAGAAGAAACGATATTGCTCCTTTACAGTGGCATCCTTGGCGCTGACCATGGACCGGTCAACTAGGCATCGCAACAATGTCTCTTCCAGCACGGCAACTGTGGTACGGATTTGTCGTCCCATCATCAGTTTGGCTGGACTGGCACCAGTCGCGGCAATTGGTGTAGCACGATAACACACCAAGGCTAGACAGGGGTCCGGCTGTTTTAGAATACGTTTGGCTGTTTGAACTGCATCTTGAATCTTGGAACTCAGCTGATGTAAACTGTGTTGCATTATCACTAACCAGTTCTAGTGGAACGTCCTATCTCACAAACATGTTTTTCATCTTGCCAATAACTTGTCTACTCGTTATCGAAGTAAGGGAAGCAATTTCAATGTCTCTTGAATAATAGTCCACTACAACGAGAAAGCTTTTCTCATCCAGCTCACACAGGTCAGCTGCAATCCTTTGCCAAGGACCTGCAGGAAGGGGTGTTGTCACAAGTAGCTCCCTTTTCTGAGTTGTTTTGTGCTCAATGCAGAAGCTAAAGGATGTCATCTTAGTGATTTGAGCTCCTATACCTGGCCACCAAACTGTCGCTCTTGCACGCTCCCTACACTTAGTCAGCCCCTGATGTCCCTCGTGTAGTTGGTCTAGAACATCTGATCTGAGTCCTGTTGGGATCACAAGGTGATCTTGGTACAACACCAGACCATCAAGTTCTGACAGATGTGCCCTGACTGTGTGGAATCCCCGCAGGTGCGAGGACACCGCCAATCTATTCAGCCATCCATTCCTAATGTACATAATCCATTTTTTTAGTTCCGAATCTATTTGAGTAGCTCTACGTATTTCCTCAAGTTTCGCTGACTTGATGGGCTGGGTCTTTGCCACAACATTTACGTAGGCTTTAACATGGTTATCCATATCCAACTTGTCAACTTCCTTCATCGGGTGTCTTGATAAGGCATCTGCTACTGCCAGCTGTTTGCCAGGAACATGTTCAGCAATAACATTAAATCTCATGAGGCGCATCAACAATCTTTGGCACCGTATTAGAGCTTTGTCTAGATCATATGTATTTATCAGTGGCACTAAGGGCTTGTGGTCTGTTTGCAACCGAACATAACCCATGCCTTGTATATACCTGACAAAGCGTTCACAGGCCCAAACTGATGCCAAACACTCCTTCTCGATTTGCGCATACCTTTTCTCCGCATCGATGAGGGTACGGGAACAGAAGGCAATCGGCCGCAGCTCACCTTCATTTTCTTGTAGTAACACATCCCCCAGCCATAGCTGCTAGCGTCCGCGCTGACCACAGTCGGCCATCCTGCGTCATAGTAGCTTAGGGCGGGTGCTTTTCCAAGCATCGCTTTGACCGTGTCAAATGTGTGCTGTTGAGGTTCCTCCCAGATCCATGCACTCTCCTTTTTGAGCAGGCTGATAATTGGGTGCAAGTATTGTGGACAAGCCTGGTAGGAATTTCCCAACATCATTTATCAGCCCGAGTACCTGTTGAAGTTGCTCTACACTTTTGGGACTTAGCATTTTTGTTATGGCCTCCACCTTGCTAGTGTCCGGCTTCACACCATTCCGACTAATAATGTGTCCAAAGAACTGCAGCTCAGTCTTTCTGAAGTGACACTTTGCTCGGTTGACCTTGAGACCTGACACTTTTATAGTCTGTAACACTGCATCCAAGCGTCGGTTGTGTTCCTCCACACTCGATCCTAAGACTAGAATATTGTCCATGACAACGACTACTCCATCAAGGTCTTTCAGTAGAGTGCTCATCAATCGTTGAAAGATTTTCGGCGCTGACGTTATCCCAAATGGTAAGCGCTTGAAACAGAATTGGCCCATTGGGGTTAGAAATGTGGTTAATTTCCAGCAGCTAGGGTCTAAATGGATTTGCCAAAACCGGCTTGAGGCATCTAACGTAGAGAAAAGTTGAGCCCCAGCTAGCTTAGATGTTATGTCATCAATTGTTGGCAGGATGTAGCGCTCTCGCTTTACCCCCTTGTCCAAACGTTTTAAATCCACGCACACTCTGACTTCGTCTTTGTTGCGTTTTGGTGCTGAGACCATTGGCGCACACCAGTCAGTAGGTTCTGTGACCTCTGCGATTATTCCAAGGTTTAGCATGCGCTTTATCTCCTTTTCTACCAACGGCAGAAGGGGAAAAGGACCTCTATACAGTGTGCTGATGCTGTAAGGCACTGTGCATTGCTCGTTAATTCTATCCTTACAAGCTCGCAATTCAGCAGACCTATTTCTCCAAACACATCTTCTGTTTGATCAGTATTTATTTCATTGAGTCTTGAGACCAATCCCATTCGTTTTGCTACAGTCTTGCTTAACAAATTGCTAGCAAATGGTCCCTTAATGAAGTTATCCAATATTTGTATTTCTGCTTTTTGAACATAGTGGTGGCAATGGACTTCCCAACACATGTGACTTTCACCCCTGGACTGTACACGGTTGGCCTGGAACGTATCAGCTCTGGCTGGTTCAGTGACCTACTAAATGTTTTTTCAGCAATAACAGTGGTGTCAGGACCAGTGTAAATTTTTAAATCAGCTAGGTTTCCATTGACCTGCAGCACCACGTCCCATTCAGTGTCTGAAACTGGTTCATTTATTATTGTAGATTTTGTCTGATTCATTTCTCCCAAGAAAAGTCCGCCAATGAAAAATGACTCCTCATCAGTGTCCACTAAACTCTCTGCTTTGACCTCCTTTATTGTTTTGCTTCGGCACACTCCTGCAAAATGTCCCATATTGTTGCATTTCTTATTATAGGTAGGACAGTGCCTTTGCCATGGCTCCTTTTGCACGGTGAGCAGTTGTGTTTTGTGTCGCCACATTTTAGTCCTTGTGATTGCTGTGGCTTGTTTTGACTCCACGGTCTATCATGGCTCCTTCTTGTACTGTTATATTGTTTGCATCTCACCTATTCATCAGGCCACTCTCTTGCTTCACAATTTGCTGCTTGATTTGTTCATTTTGCCACGCCATTTGTTCCAGCGTTAAATCGGGCTCAAGCTGAAGTTTTTGTGACACCTCCTTGTCTTGTATTCCGATGACAATCCTGTCTCGAATCTGCTCACCCTTTGGATTTCCAAACACACAGTGTTGCGCAAGCTCGTACAGGCTCCGTACAAAAGCTTTCACTCTCTCCCCCGCAGTTCTTCGATGAAAACATGCGTGGTCGCCATTCTTATAATTTTTGCTCCGTCAGTTTTTTGCTCCGAAGTGATCCCACTTCTAACACCATCTCACGAGAAGGGAGTGTCGTGTTGTTGGTGTTCACCACAATCTTTATTCAGCTTCAGTGCAGCGACAACACATACATTCGCATTCTTCCTGATACGTCACAATGACATCTGAGAGTATGGTAGCCTAGAATAAACATTAAATCCTACATTTTGTACCTTATTTTCCGGACTATAAGTTACGTTTTTTTAATCATAGTTTGACTTATACTTTGGAGCGACTTATGTGTGAAATTATTAATACATTATTACCTGTATAACATTTCACATGTTATTTCAACCCACATAAAGAAACATAAAGATAAATCCTAAAAGCTATTAAAATGCATGAATAATTTAAATGGTTCAAATCAAATTTTGTGTTAAATAAGTAATTAAAATAGTATGATAAAAAGACAATTTGACTGTCTATCAATCCATCTATACAAAATAGTGTACTGTTCCGGCGCCGTGCCTGCATGCATGGTCTTTATCAGCCAGCCACACACACACACGCACGCACACGCACACACACACACACACACACACACACACACACACACACACACACACGCACACCCACACGGAGCGGATTAGCGGAGGAGGGAACAGAGATAATCACGACAGAATACAAAAATACTTTTGGAGACTTGGAAACACTCTACATGGTCGGCGATAAATAAAAGACTTATTTAATCGATCTACGACTGTTTTGGTGAGTTTAAAGGTATCTTACCATAACTTTCTTGTTGTGTGGATGTTAGCTAAATGTTACCATCGTAGCTCGGTTGAAATGATGTGTACTAAACAATTTTATTAATCTGATTTATATGGACACATTTATTTGCGTTACGCGACAGAGACAACTTGGATTCTGAGAGGGGGTGGTGGGGGGTTGAGTTATACTCCAGTGCGACTTGTATATATGTTTTTTGCCCCTTTACTATGCATTTTATGGCTAGTGCGACCTGTACTCCGGAGCGATGTATAGCCCGGAAAATACGGTAATAGGATTTTTTAAAATCCGCAAACCATTCGATTGCACAACATAATCATGACTATATAATCATAATTTGTTATTTTGATGTATTTACTGCATCAACCATGTATGATCAACCAAGATGAGAATGTAAAAGTAAATACAAAATTATTTTTCCTTCACATGGAATTTATTGTGCTTCCAACAGCACAGTATCTCCCAACGTCATTTAACGTAACGTCACGATGGTGGCGCGGCAGCTATATCAGTTTTTGCTCAAGTCAACGTTGGCTGACCGACAATACACCCACCAGGACATGGTGGACATCGGTTACAGACACAAACAAACTGCCTCGAGGGACTACCACACCAACCATAATATCCCAGACGAAATAGCGAGGCCACTGGGCTCACCGTGGATCATTATCAGTCCTGGGAGGCGACACAGGTAACGGCGGAGGGAAAGGAGAAGCGGGGCCACAGGTCGGGGTTCCTGCTAAAGCTACAAAACCACCCACACAAGCCACCTCTGACAAGTCTGTACCTCACAAACACCAGATGCATGGCCCACAAAATGGACGACTTGGAATTACAACTGTCGGGAAACCGCTACGTCAGAGACTGTTGTGTGCTCGTTATCAAAGAGACCTGGCTACCTAGCTGGACGCTCGCTGCACCGCGGAGATCGTACAGCAGACTCCAGTAAAAGCAGGGGTCGGGGGCTCTGTACCTACATGCATGAGTACTGGTGCAACAACAGCTTGGTCATAGAGAAGCACCGCTCCCCTGATATTGAATACATGTCTGTTAAATGTTGGCCTTATTTTCTCCCGAGAGAGCTAACAGTAGCAATCGTCACTGCTGTTTACATTCCCCTTGATGCTAACGCTAGCACGGCGCTCTCAGTACTATCAAATGCCATTAACAAACAGCTGCGGGCCCATCCTGAAGGCGTTCATATAGTGTCGGGAGACTTCAATAAGGCCAACTTAAAGACTGTAGTCCCATTTTTCACCAGCATGTGAAGTGCCCAACAAGAGGAGGAAACACTCTGGATCACGTGTACTCAAACATCAAGCACGGTTACAGAGCCATAACCCTACCCCACCTCGGCCAGTCAGACCATCTCCCCTTGCTGCTCACCCCTGCCTAAACCCCCTACAGACGCAGGTCCAGGCCCACCATAAAAACCATCAGGACCTCGCCTGAAACCGCTCTGGCCGAACTACGGGACTGCATCCAACAAAACAGACTGCGACCTCTTTGGGCATGAAGACCTGGAAACATACACAGCGACCGTAGTGGACTACGTCAGGTTCTACATGGAAACTGTCCGTGGACAAGACCATCCGGGATTTCTCAAAGCAAAAACCCTGGATGTGCAGCCAGGTCCGCTCAGTCCTCAAGGACCCGCGATACCGCCTTCAGGTCAGGCGACAGACCTCTGTAAAGTGCGGCTCGCGCTGACCTGAAGAAAGATATCAAACAAGCCAAAGCGGACCACAAGAGGAGGGTAAAGTCGCACTCTGCCAGGAATACACCACGGGAGATGTGGCAGGACCTACAGAGCATCACCAACTACAGAGGCTCTAATGTAGGGGACCTGAGTGTGTCTCTGCCAGAGGAAGTTAACTGCTTCTTTGCCTGCTTTGACTCACCTCAAACACCCCTCCCTGTTCCCCCAGCCCCCAACAATCCACCACTGCCGGTCAAGGAACACAATGTGAGGTGTGTGCTCCTGGCAGTGGACCCCAGGAAGGATGCTGGTCCGGACAGAGTTTGAGCAAGGTGCTCAAATTGTGTGCCCACCAGCTGTCACACGTCTTCTGCAGGATCTTCAACCTCTCCCTGGCCCAAGCAGTCATCCCCATCCTGTCTGAAATCCTCCACCATCATCCCAGTCCCCAAGAGGTCCCCAACATCCACCCTCAATGACTACCGCCCTGTTACCCTCACACCCATAATTATGAAGTGCTTGGAGGTCCAGAGGCTAACAACCTGATTTAAGGACAAAAACCTGGAGCTGAACACTGCAAAGACAAAGGAGATGGTCGATTTCAGGAGGAACAAGACCGAACCACCCCCCCTCTAAATCACAGTTGGGTTCTTGGGAGTCCAGATCTCTGATGACCTCTCCTGGACTCACAACATCACAGCAGCGTTTACATTTTCTAAAGGTCCTCAGGAAATACAACCTGGACAAGAAGCTGCTGCTGGCCTTCTACTACTCATAATTACATACTGTCTCTCCGCCTGGTACAGCAGCTGCACTGAAGCAGACAGAGTGAGGCTTCAGAGGACAGTCAAAGCAGTGCAGAGGATTATTGGCTGCCTTCTCCCCTCCCTGTCGGACATTTACATCACCCAGTGCCTGAGCAGAGCTCAGAACATCATCAAGGACAGCACACACCGTGGTTCTCAGCTCTTTGACTTGTTGCCCTCTGGCAGGCACTTCAGGTGCATCAAAGCACGAACAAACAGACTAAAAAACTGCTTCTACCCGAGAGCCATCAGCATGCTGAACCCTCACGCGTCTGCCTTTACCAAAAACAACTGTGAACTCACAATGAGCACCTTACCGATATTATCCCCAGAGCATTTATCTTGAACTGTACATAGCTCATTCTTATCTACTGCACATTTGCAGTGTTATTTTATTTTATTGTTGTTGTTTATCTGTTGCACTGAAGAGGGGAAGCAACCCAATCACGTTGTACTTTAAGTACAGTGACAATAAAGGTATTCATTCATTGAAAAAAAAACATTAAGTGTAGAGCTCTGCATCACCGCTACTACCCCCCCCCCCCCCCCGTCTCAGTCATCCAAGCACAAAGCACATACACATTCATGTGTTCATTAATTCAAAGACAGTTGAATTTAACCCATCCAGGATGGGAGCGCATAACCGCGTTTCTACCACTTAAGACGGGAGC
This sequence comes from Filicampus tigris, assembly GCF_054856515.1. NCBI lineage: Eukaryota > Metazoa > Chordata > Actinopteri > Syngnathiformes > Syngnathidae > Filicampus > Filicampus tigris. The sequence continues at coordinate 39,542,367 of NC_141218.1, forward strand.
GCTGTTGTGTGTTTCTCCCTTTAAAGCTGGGAGAGCGTACAAGTCATTTTCTTTTTTTAATCAAATTCTCTGTCTCTTAGCCAACGAAATACATCAGAATATACATGTGACGGTGCTGTGAGTTGTCGGTGGATATCCAGAATTTTTTCGAGGAGTAATGGAGGTACAGTCAACCGCGGGAGCGCTGATATAAGTCACGGCTGTGATATAGACGACACGCTCGTGGACTGTAAGTCGTGAAACCATCCAAACGTGGGATCAATAAAGGCATTCTTATCTTATCTTATGTATGGTTAAGATATACGTTCGTAGACAATGACAATTTCAACGTCTTTGTAAGAGAACACAGCCCGATAATTACCACTCAATTTTTTAAAATTAAAAATAGTGCTTCACTTGCATCTTTGATTAAAACAGTAAAGATTAATAAACTCGGGCCTGTGTGAAAGCCACATGTCTAAGCTCTCGAATTTTGGGGGAATTATGTTTCTATCTGCTACAGGGACTGAGATATTAATTATTTTGTAGGTGGCGAAAATGTCAGGTTTTCAAGGGTGACTCCAAAGACGACCGTATGGTTTTAGAGAGATTTCTCTCGAGGGGCTTCAGGCTTTAATGGGTTAATGAAAATTAGGAAACAATTCACTTTAATGCAGGTTTGCTTCAATACATTATTGCAAAACATTCCCTCCTCCTGTTCTTTTTTTTTTTAATGTATATTACTATAGCGAGAAGCGACTCAGCATTTTTGTTAATGAATGACATAAGGGCTGTAGCATGCTTAATGTTAACCTTGACAAAGATTCTCCAACATGGTGCACATTTTGAATTACCGTATTTTCTGGACTATAAGACGCGCCTTTGTATAAGCCGCATCCACTCTATTTTTAAAAAAATGAATGAAAAAAAAAAATACGCCGCACCTATGTTGAAAATGTTTGTATTTACTGTATTTACAGAACGACTGTGAATGTACATGTATGTACTAGAGATAGACGCTGCTTTTGCTTTTTTATGGGCCAATACCGCTTATTAGTAGACTAGGAGGCCGATAACCGATATTTGGAGCCGGTATTCATTTTCAGTAAAAACAAAAATATTGGCATCAAAATCTAAAGAAAATTTACTCTTAACTTTGTTGCAATGTCTTTAAAGTGAAAGTCAACGAAAATTGTTTTTATTTTTTTCAACAATATGTTCGATGCAAGCCCACTAGTTGAAACAGGGCATTCTGATAAATATTGCGTTTGTGGATAATTGTCAATCCACTCGTTTTTAGCCATCTCTGGGGGCGGCCATTTTGTCTTCTGTCGACTGAAAATGACATACCAACTGCTCACAACGACCAATCACGGCTCAGATTCAGAAAACAGGTCAGCCATGATTGGTCATAGTGAGCAGTTATTAATTAGGCCCGGCCGATAATCGGTCCATCCCTAGTATGTACCTCAATAGATTCTTTCTTAACAGTGCCTTTTAACCTGGCAGTAACTTTGCTGATCAAAACAGAACAGAACAAAAATAAAATAATAAAATAAATAAATAAAATAAACTGTATTTATTTATTTATCTTAATTTTCCTGTGTTTGAAATCACAAGTCACGTTAATCATCTTCACTGATCTTCTATGTTGAAAAAGTAGATATTTGCTACATTTACAGAACAATTTTGAACTGTATATGTACATGTATGTACCTGAACAGATTCCTTCCTAACAGTGCTTTTTAACACGGCAGTAGCTTTGCTGATTAAGACAGAACAGACTCATAGAAAATAAACAGTACTTATCGTCATTTCACTGCCCGCTGCCGCTCCAGTTTGTCTGTTAATGTCCCACCTTTTATTGTTCTACTACATACTACCTACGAGGGTTGTCACGATACCAAATTTCTGTTTCGATACCGATACCAATATGTATTGACACTTTTCAATACTTTTTGAAAACAGGTTAAACACTCAAATGTCAATATTTTCTTTATTTTAAAACAGACTTCGAGACCAATAACTTTAATAGCTTTCTCTACTGAATATATTGGCACTTGATCCATACAGATAAACTCTACAACTGCCCCGTTGAGCCTTTTAGCATCTTTGCTATCCTTTGGGTACTTCATATGCTGTTGAAAGACATCTTGGAGAGTAGGTTGCTTCTGAGTGAATGGTGTCACCCTCTCTGAGCCAGTAGCACTAGACCTCTGTTGTTGGTGGAGGGGGAAGGTACAGTATTTAAATTAACATGATCATTTTAATTTGAATATCATTTGTGTTTAGAAACTATACATTAAACATTTAATGGACATAACTAAGAAAATAATTGAGGCTCATTATATCATCTAGGATAGGATTAGATATTGTGGGCTAATAAAATGTTTGACAAAAAAACGTGAGTCAATATAATATTTAATTTATATAATGTTTATGCCTTAATTGGTTATTTAAGTATTTTAAGAACGTAATTACATTTCATTTGAGGTGTTCCGGGCATGTCCCACCGGCAGGAGACCCCGAGGACGACCCAGAACACGCTGGAGAGACTATGTCTCCCGGCTTGCCTGGGAACGCCTTGGGATCCTTCCGGAAGAGCTGGAGGATGTTGCTGGGGAGAGGGAAGTCTGGGCTTCCCTGCTGAAGCTGCTGCCTCCGCGACCCGACTTCGGATAAGCGGGAGATAATGGATGGATGGAATTACATTTTTAAAAATATATTTTATGTATTTATGAACCACGGACATGTTCACGGGTTGAAAGTGTCTTTTTGCCGTACCCAATAACTGGTGAGTTTTTTTGTTTTTTTTCAGACAATATTCTGCGACGGAATCAGCCGCCCTTTGCATTTTGAACATTAAATATTTTGTCTTTGTCGTGTATTCATGTGAATATAGCTTGAAAAGGATAAAAGGATTTGCAAATCATTGTTTGTTCTTTTTTTTTTCTTGGGAGGGGGGGGGAGCGGGGAATTACATTTTACACAACATCCCAACTTCATTGGAATTGCCATTTTTAGATTAAACTTACCGCATACCCAGTTATCTTCAAATCAGATAATATCTAACAGATATATGATTCTTTATGATTCTATCTTTCACACAGATGAATTCTTCAAAATGGAAGTGACATTTTCAATTATTGTGAAATTGAAAAATTGCACTTACCAGGACTAAGGTTCAAGTCCAGACAATATGAGCGAGAGATAAGGCCAGAGTTTCGAATAAACCAGTCTCCGTGAAGAGGGTCCTTCTCTTCTGCTTCACAGCTGCCCTTTTCCGCATATTTCATCTTATACCTTTGTTCTCCTTTTTTCTGGTTGTCACTCCTGTTTAGTTCTTCATTTTCGCACCTTTTCTGCTTCTTTTTCTTCATTTTTTTCTCATCCCGCTCTTCTCTTCTGTTGTAATTTTCTTTTGTCATCCTCTCTTTGCTTTCTTGTATCTTCTGTGGTATGTCATTCATTAAGTTTTTGCTACAGCAGGGATGTTCATCATCTGACAAACATCCAGTGGTTGTTTGTATGAGCAGGCAGCTGTTAGGTGCAAGGCTGTCGAGAAGGGGCAACTGAGGGAAAAGCAGCTTCAAACAGGAGTCCAATTCTGTCAGTGCCACCTCAATATCTGGGGAGGAATCTGTAAAAGAAGTAATATGAAAAAAATAAATAAATAAGCGGTTCGGATAATGTATGGATGGATCACTATATATATACATATATATATATATATATATATATATATATACATACGTATATATATATATATATATATATATATATACATATATATATACATATATATATACATATATATATACATATATATATATATACATACGTATATATATATATATATATATATATATATATATATATATATATATATATATATATATATATATATATATATACATATATATATATATATATATACATATATATATGCATACGTATATATATATATATACATATATATATATATATATATACATATATATATGCATACGTATATATATATATATATATATATATATATATATACATATATATATACATATACATATATATATATATATATATATATATATATATATATATATATATATATATATACGTATATATATATATATATATATATATATATATATATATATATATATATATACGTATATATATATATATATACATATATATATATATATACGTATATATATATATATATATATATACGTATATATACGTATATATATATATATATATATATATATATATACGTATATATACGTATATATATATATATATATACGTATATATATATACGTATATATACGTATATATATATATATATATACGTATATATATATATATACGTATATATATGTGTGTGTGTATATATGTGTATATATAAATATATGTATATAGGTACATATATGTGTATATATAAGTATATGTTTATGTTTATATGTATATATGTATATGTGTATACATATATATATATATATATATATATATATATACATATATATATATATATATATATATATATATACATATATATATACATATATATATATATATATATATACGTATATATATATATATATACATATATATATATATATACGTATATATATATATATATATATACGTATATATACGTATATATATATATATATATATATATATACGTATATATACGTATATATATATATATATATGTATATATATATATACGTATATATACGTATATATATATATATATATATATATATATATATATATATATATATATATATATATATATATATATATATATATATATATATATGTATATATATATATATATATATATGTATATATGTGTATATATATATATATATATATATGTATATATGTATATATATATATATATATATATATATATGTATACACATATACATATATACATATAAACATAAACATATACTTATATATACACATATATGTACCTATATACATATATTTATATATACACATATATACACACACACATATATATACACATATACACACACACACACACACACATATATACACATATACACACACACACACACATATAAATACATATATATGTATATACATATATATATATATATATATATATATATATATATATATATATATATATATACATATATATATGTGTAGAAGCACACAAGGCTAAACACATACAGGCACGCAGGTGCAAGCTAGCTCAGTTGACTCGCATGGGACATCATATTGAACAATAAATGGAGGATGATGCAAATGTTGACGCTGTGTTGTGTCGACTTTAGTGGCTTACACCAAGAATTTTTGGACCTTAAATCTGATTTGCAGAAATTAACGACTGAAGAGGAGTTTGTGGATGACCAGAATAACTGGTTTAATCCAAAAAATAAATCAATGAATGACTGCTTTTGGAAATGTGAGGAGTGGATGAAGGGTGTTTTGAAACGTGCTGAGCAGGATGAAGAATGCAATAAGCAAATATAACCTGTAGATAGTAGGTCTACGTCAACAAAAATGACCTGTAAAAGTCAAAGTAAAGTATCCCGCAGCGGAAGCTCGCTTTCGTCATCATCTTCAATCAGATTAAAAGCAGAAATGGAGCGAGCATCTGTGAAAGCAAAGGCTGCAGCTTTACAACAAAAGTTAGCAATTGAGCAAGAAGAAGCTGCAATTAAGGCTAATAAAGAACTGCATGCAATGCAAACCGCACCTGCTGAGTCAGATGCTAAAATGGAGGTATTACAAAAATATGAAAATATACAAGATGATTGTACCAGTATTGCTGATGAGAATAAAGGTAACATAGACACAAATCCTACCATTCAATTACCATCAGAGCTTACCATAGTAACACCCCCAATTAATCTCAGTGTTCCTGCTGCGACAACCCCAATGGCAACATTTACACCCAATACTGAGAGCAGAGAACAAGGACAAGTGCTTGATGGGCTTTGCAAGACCATCGCTCAGCAAGTAACGTCACAGAGTACCTAGCAAAGAGTCACAAGGCATCTCTGCTTCCCAATATTTCCATTCCAACATTTAAGGGCGACCCTCTGCAGTACAAATCCTTTATAGGTGCCATTGAACATGGGATTGAAAGCCGCACTAGTGACAATCGTGATCGTCTTCAATTTTTGCTGCAAAACACAAGTGGACAACCACATGAGTTGGTAAAGAGCTGTATTCATATGGAACTTCTTGCAGGATATACCAAAGCAAAACAGATATTAAAGGAGTTTTTTGGTGATGACTTCAAGATAGCAGAAGCATACATGAAGGAGGCCATGGATTGGCCAACAATCAAGCCAGAAGATGGTGTTGCACTTCAGTCCTTTGCATTATTCCTAATGGGCTGTTCTAACACAGTGATGGATGTTAACTATATGGAAGATCTGGACAACTCGGCTAATATAAAGGCATTAGCAAACAAATTTCCATACAAGCTTAAAGAATCTTGGAGAAAATCAGCCTGTGAGCTTGAAAGAACAAGGATTTTGTTGACTTCCTAAACTGGCAAGTCAAGTACCTTTTGCATCCACTTTATGGGAACATAAAAGACGACACCACAAACAAGAAAGATCCCGTAAAACAGAAACTAAAATCAAACTTCGCTGGAACACTCAAACCAAAGAAAGTGTTCACAACAATTATCGAGTCCCCTAAGATGGAAATTGACAAACCCACTATGGCAAAACCACAACCTGGCTCAGTGGATGCTAGTGGCATACCTTGTGCTTATTGTGGTGGAAAGCAACACAGCCTCACAGTATGCAAGAAATTCAAGAGCAAGCTACACAAAGACAAGATTGAATTTTTGAGAAGCAAAGGTCTGTGTTTTGCATGTTTGAAGCATGGTCATATGAGTAATAGTTGCAAACTGAAGCTTCAATGTCAAAAATGTGCCTGACTGCATCCTACCACACTACACATTGCCCATAAAGACTCAAAAGAAGAAACTCCAAAGGACAATTTTGAACAGCAATCCATATCAAGTGCTCTTGCACAAACAACTGAAATGTGTGGTCTCATTGGGGCCGGTAAAGAAGATTGCGTCCTTTCAATATTTCCAGTGTATGTCAAGGCGCAAAAAGGAACTAAGGTAGCAGTAACCTATGCGTTTTTGGATCCAGGGGGCTCAGCTACGTTTGCTACTGAGTCACTGATCAACGAACAAAATATAAATGGACGCAATGTAAGCATTGCATTACGAACAATGGGGAATGACTCCATTGTGAAGACGCGCATTGTGACTGGTCTAAAAATCAGCAGCTTGGATGGCAATGAGTTTGTCGAACTGAAGGAAGTTTATTCACAAAAGAACATTCCTGTCACTAAGGACAATATTCCCAGACAAGAGGATCTTGACAGTTGGCCTCACCTGAAGGAGGTGAAAATCCCCACTATCCAAGCAACAGTTTGATTACTCATAGGAGAAAACGTTCCCAAGGCAATGGAGCCGCTGAAAGTGGTCAACAGCGTGAATAATGGACCATACGCCGTGAGGACAATATTGGGCTGGACAGTCAATGGACCACTCAAATGTGGAGTGACAGAATACCAACAAACAAATTGAGAGAAATTACAGCTAACAGGATCTCAGTGGCGAAGCTAGAGGAGCTTTGGCAGTTGCAGTTTAACTGATGCTGGACAACAGGAAAACATAGCGATGTCGAAGGATGACCATCAGTTCATCAGAATGGTGTCTCAAACTGCTGTACTTAAGGATGGCCACGACAAAATTTGTCTTCCAGTAAGGAAAATGACGTTTTGTATGCCAAACAACAGGGCAGTTGCAGAGCAACGTGCACTAAACTTACGGAAGAGATTCTTGAGAGATGTCAAATATTATCAGGAGTATGTGGCATTTATGGATGACCTCCTCAGGAAAGGATACGCAGTGCAGCTTGATGGTAACGAGGACAAGCCTGCTGAAGGACGAACGTGGTACCTGCCTCATCATGGAGTTAGACATCCAACCAAACAAGTTACGTGTCGTCTTTGACTGTGGCGCAAGCTTTCAAGGTACTTCATTGAACGAACAGTTTCTGCAGGGGCCTGACCTAATAAGCTCATTATTGGGGGTTCTATTAAGGTTCCGGCAGGAGCCGGTGGCAGTCATGAAAGACGAGGAAGCCATGTTTTATCAAGTTAAGAGTGAACAATGAAGACACAGAGCTCCTCAGATTTCTATGCTGGCCTGGCGGGAACTACAAACTGGATCTTGTCGAACACAAAATGTTGGTCCACGTTTCTGGTGCAGCATCGTCCCCAAGTGTTGCCACCTTTGCACTTCAAAAATGTACAACGGACTTTGTGTATGAGTTTGGACAGGAGACGGCAAAAACAGTCCATAAACATTTTTATGTGGATGACTGTCTAAAGTCGGTTTCTGATGAAGATACAGTCATTACCCTTTGTGCCTATTTGATGAACATGTTGGCAAATGGAGGATTTTGGCTGACCAAGTGGTCAAGCAACAGCAGGAATTTTTTTAGCACAATCCCAGAGAAGGAAAGATCACACGGATTTCAAGATTTGGATTTGTATGAGGACTACTTGCCAATGGAAAGGACATTGGGTATCCAGTGGTGTGCCGAATCGGATCAGTTTAAGTTCTGGATCACCCATAAAGATCGACCACTCACTAGAAGAGACCTACTTTCCCAAGTAAGTTCCATATTTAATCCATTGGGCTTTCTCGCACCAATAATGTTGCCTGCGAAAAGAATCCTGCAGGAACTATGTCGCCAGAAATATGGCTGGGATGAAGACCTGCCTGACACTGTAGTTGACAGTTGGAAAAAGTGGATCTTAAGTCTGCCAAAGCTGGAAAGATTTGGAGTTGACAGATGCGTCAAGCTGAAACAATGTGACGTACCAGTCTTTGCACAGCTCCATCACTTTGCTGATGCAAGTGAAGACGCCTATGGAATCACTAGTTACCTACTGCTGCGCTTTTCAACTGGTGAAGTTCAATCCACTCTGGTCCTGGCAAAGACAAGGGTAGCACCCTTGAAGTCTCCAATTATTCCAAGAATGGAATTAACTGCAGCCACAGTTTTTTTTATATATATATATATATATATATATATATATATATATCTCAATCAATCAATCAATCACATTTTATTTATATAGCATGTATAGCATCTGGTGGAGCTGGGAGCTGGAGACTGGAGTAGGTGGAGGCTGCAGCAGAAGAGACTGAGTGGAGGCAGGCATCTGATCGAACCTATTGAAAAAGAGATTCAGCTCATTTGCCCACTGCAGGTCCCCCCCAGTCCGGGTCTTGGGTTGTCCGTGGCCTGAGATGGTCTTCAGGCCCCTCCAGACTCCCCTGCCGTTATTCTGCAGCAGCTGCTCCTCCATCCTCTTCCTGTAGGACCTTTTCCCCTCTCTGATCCTCCTCCTCAGCTGGCGCTGCACAGTCTTTCGCTCCTCTATGTTCCCTGACGCAAAAGCCCTCCTCTTCTCCTTCAGGAGAGCTTTTATGTCTGGTGTGATCCAGGTTTTGTTGTTGGAGAAACACCTTACTGTCCTGGTGGGTATGGTGTTCTCCATGCAGAAATTTATATAGTCTGTAACAGTGTCCGTTAGACTACTAATGTCTTCCCCATGAGCATCGCTGAATACTTCCCACACAGTTGTGCTGAAGCAGTCCTTTAAGGCCTCCTCGGCCTCTCCAGACCATCTCTGAACCGTGCGGGTCACAGCTGGCTGCCTGCGGACCAGAGGTTTGTACACAGACTGGAGAGCCACCAGGTTGTGATCAGCTTTGCCCAGCGGGGGGAGGGGCAGTAATGTGTATGCCTCCTTGGTGTTGGCATAGAAAAGGTCCAGTGTTTTATTGTCTCTGGTGTGTCAGGTGACATACTGTGTGAATGAAGGCAGAGAGGAGGAAGGGGAGGCATGATTGAAGTCACCAGAGATGAGTATCAGGGCATTTGGGTGCTGTGTTTGTAGCCTGCTCACTGCAGTCAAGACATCACAGGCTGTGTCGCTGCTGGCAGCTGGTGGGACGTAGACGGTCACCGCGATCACATGACTAAACTCTCGCGGGATGTAGAATGGCCTCATGCCAACAGCTAGCAGCTCAATATCCCTGCTGCAAAGCTGCTCCTTAATCGTGATGTGCCCAGGATTACACCATCTATCGTTCACAAACACAGCCAGCCCTCCTCCTTTCCTCTTTCCACTCTCCAGCGTCCTGTCCGCGCGTATGATTTGGAAGCCGTCCAATTCTACGACCGCGTTCGGCGTTAGCGCCGTTAGCCACGACTCCGTGAATAGCATCAGGCTAGCCTCCCGGAAGTCCCTCTCATGCCGGGTAAGCGCCGCTAGCTCGTCCATCTTGTTGGGGAGCGATCTAACATTCCCCATGATAAAAGACGGGAGGACAGGATGGTATTGTCTCCTCCTTTCCCGGCGTTTAACCCCCGCACGAGATCCCCGTCTCTTCCTCCTCAGCTCACGGGGGATATCGGGTCTCGCGCCGGGAGCCGGCGCAGGGTTAGCACGGAGTCCTAACAGCTGATTCCGGCTGTAAACAATGGGGGCGCGGCTCCGAGCCAAGTCGCCGGACACGATCGCGCAAAAAATAGCAATCAGCAGCAGCAAGAAGACCGCAGTTTGGGTGTCCATTGCTACGCAAGGTACGACTATCAACTATGTGAAAAAGGTATGAGGTAGAATAATATTAATGAACAAAAACACACGAAAAGGCTCACCGATGAGCCGGAGCTACTGTAGCGGGCTGCCACTCGCGCGGTGCCGGAACCGGAAATGAGACCGAAATAAATATATTTAAAATGAACCCCCGAAGGTCATGCATGATATCAATTGACAAAGACAAAAATGCATGATATCAATTGACAAAGACATAAACAAAGTACATTTTCACTACAATTATAGTTGGTTTTGGTTCGGTTTACTAATGCAAGACGTAGTTTCAGTTAGTTTTCATTTTTTAAAGCGTTATGTATTTTATTTAGTAACAAAAATGTTTTTTTCAATTTTAGTTTTTGTTATTTCATTAGTTTTTGTGAACTAAAATAACCTTGATGTGCACTAATAACTTGGGGCAAACCACTTCAACAGTGTTATTTTCAATTTCCTTTCAAGCATTGTGCAATCATACACAAGGAACTTTATGTCTATGTTGCGGTTGTGGGGCATCATGGCCCACAAAGTCAGTACAGTACAGAGCAAATCAACATTTGAATTTGGCCATTCAGATCTTTATTCGAGAAGTGCAAGTGGTTCAAAAAGTACCGAATGATAGAACAGTGGGACATGACCATTCAAAAGTTAGTTACGATCAAATTAAGTTAACCTTGAGTACATTTTAGCTGGAACCTGAAATTTTACCTAAAAGCTGAATATCCCCTTTGTGAGTAGTGTACTTTGCATTTACCCTCCAAGTCTCTAATGGCTGCTTTCAGTCTCTCGCTGTATATCCTCTCCATTTTCCTTTGTCTCTCAGTCTCTCTTTCCCGCTCTGCTACTGTCCTGGACTCAGCATCCTGAAAGTCCACCTAAGAAAACCAAAACAAAGGTGTGTATTATGAGGTAGTATTAGCAATTGATCTATTTGTCAATGTTTCAGAATACTCTTTAGAGCAGTGGTCCGCAATCTTCTTTCCGCCACAGAGAGGTTGATACAAGTACAAGCTTTTTGTGAACAAGCAACCATTGGTGGGGGTGCAGACGTGCAGGTCCGCTTTTACCTATTCATAGGTCCTATGACCTGTGGTATACCATAACCCTAATTGAGATGTTCAACTCATTTTTTTAACATTGACAAACATCAGTACGCACATTTACACATGCCATATATTTTAACAAATAGAATAGCCAACAACTAAAAAGGTTCACACACGATACTTTTTATAAACCAATAGTGCATTTTCCAATCACTTCTATGAGTAAAAAAAAATATATATTTTAATAGTATTGCACTGATACAACAAATAACTACACTTAGCCAAATTAGCATACGTAATGCACTATTGTGCCACAATACTTGCTCAGATCAAGATAGGATGTAAAAAGTACAAAAGTACAAAAAAGGGAAAAAACATGCATTCCACAATGCCCTGCGCCAAAAACAAACAAGGCCATTTTGACAGGATAGAAAATGTCGCTAATTTGCGGAAACGCCACACTTTTAAGTCGTAGCGCTGGCGTTCAGGCGGACGGCTTCTCTGGCCCGCTCTCCAGCACCGAGGTTGCCGCGAGCGAGCGCCTGGGCACCAGTTCTACAGCAAGGCCGAGACGCCCCGCCCGCTCGCGAACCTGTGGCAGACATTCCGGCGAGTGCCATGTTTTTCCATGCCCTGCGAGCAAGGCCAGCCAGCCTCTTTGAGTTTATTTTGAGTATTACAAAAAGAAAGTGGCACTGATTTGGTGGAATGGTCCATAAAATCTAAATATATATAACAACATATAACATATACACAATGTATCTATCTATATTCAAAAAAATCAGATGCACACTCTTTATGTTCTTAATACATTGCCGATGTATCGGTTCAGGAGTCGAATCGGGTATCGGCAGATCACAGATCTCAAAATCAAAAGAGTCGGACTCGGACCTAAAAAAACGTAATCAGGACAAACCTACTGACCAGTAGCCTGATTATATCTTTGTTTGTAGTAGATATTACCACTTTCCTTACAGCCACTGTATAGATGCTGAATAGTAGTTTGTCATTGTCACTTATTATTATTATTATTATTTAATTATTTTATTGCATATTTGCACTTTACTTTTATTCTATGTATGTATTCTGACCAGTAAGTAGTCTTTCATAATTATTTTTATCGGTATCACCAACCATTTGTGGCTGTTTACGAGCTGCCTTATATTATGTCTGTGCATTTGATGCATTTGATGCGATACACTGTCCATACTATACTTACTGCTGTTATTCTGGGTATATGTGACTGTTTCGTGGAATATCTGTTATTGACATGCTGCCAACCAAATCACCCTACAAGGGACATTTCAATAAAGTTGAGTGAACATGAGATGGCTAAAAACAGGTGCATTTTGCTGCTTAAATCATCTACAAACACAATATTAATCAGAATGCTTAGTTTCAACGAGTGGTCATAAATAGAGCATATTCTTGAAAGAAAAATGTTTGGGTTGACTTCCGCTTTAAGTACACCATTCAATGAAATCTCAACACCCCATTGGTCGTCTAGTACTACTTAATAAGCATTGGCATAAAATGGACAATATTGTGTCTGTATTAGCAGGATTAAAAAATCATGTCAAATGTAAATGTACAGCACGTCCGCCTCACAGTTCAGAGGTCGTGGGTTCGATCCCGGCTCCGGCCTCCCTGTGTGGAGTTTGCATGTTCTCCCCGTGCCTGCGTGGGTTTTCTCCGGGCACTCCGGTTTCCTCCCACATTCCAAAAACATGCATGTTAAGTTGATTGGATACTCTAAATGGCCCCTAGGTGTGATTGTGAGTGCGGATGTTTGTCTCTGTGTGCCCTGCGATTGGCTGGCAACCAGTTCAGGGTGTCCCCTGCCTACTGCCCAAAGACAGCTGGGATAGGCTCCAGCACGCCAGCTGGGATAGGCTCCAGCACGCCCCGCGACCCTTGTGAGGAGAAGCGGTACAGATAATGGATGGATGTAAATGTGCAATGAGAAGAGACATCATATTGCTCACTTTTTTAAACTGTTTGAGAAAGTGATAGCCCAGCTCCAACTTCTTATATGCTGACCCATAAGAGGATTGCCAGGACTGGATAGTCTGGACAGCAAGCGACCGAAGTTTCCTGGCTACTAGTTGAGGAGGAGGTAGGGGCCGCTCAAAGTTGGTCTCTACTGTCAACTCCAAGAACTCCTGCCAGAGACAATGAATCACAATGACATAAGACAAACAAAGTGTTCTGGGTCACGAAAACTTGGAATCCCGGATAACAAAAAGATTTTGACTGTCTAGACTCTAAATTTAGACTCTTAATGCCTGAAATATACAGGTAATGTGAAGGAGTGAAGACATTAACCTTTCTTTACATCCCAAATTTCCTCTCTATTACAACAAATGAATAAATCATTTCACAAGTGCATTATGGCATTTTATAATAAACAAATAAATATAGTTTTTTTTCTTAATCTACAACTTCTCACTCTCAATAATTATTTTTACATCAGTATTGGCTTCTGACATACTCACACAGAGTCAAATTATTCATATCTGTGATTTCACATCATCGAATAAATGAGCCAGGTAAAAAACATTGTTAAGGGGACATACTCCTATTTATAAAAGAGTGGGAAGGTTTTTTTTCCTATGACATTGGCTATCAAACATTTATAATTCACTCAACACTTTTACATAAAACATTCACAACTTCGTATTTTTAGACGTTCTGTACATATTTACATCAACAGTTATGCAAAATAATCATGTTGGGAGCTTTAGCGCAGTTAGCAATGCTGCCAAAGTGTTTAATCACGTTTCCGTTAACAACGAGCAATAATAATAATAATAATAATAATAAGCCTCATGTGTCAGGCGTGCTTAAACATCAAATGTGAAGTAATTTCAGAAAATGCCAAATTAAATCGAAGTAAAGTAATTAAACATTATGCAAAAAATAAAGCATGAACAAAATCATTTCTATTTCATATATCTGACAAAATCACTGTTTTTCAGTGAGAGGCCAGCGAGCTTGAAACCGGAAGTGCGACGTCGTTAGATGAACGACAATGGCAGCGCTCAATGGGGAAAGTGTAAAAAGCTACTCAGAAACGGACTCAGAGCGATATTTCAAATTTTGAATTTATTTGAGGGGATCCAGGTGTTTGAAGAACTGTAGGAAGAGGGGGTTGTTGGCATAATGCATGTTGCACCGTACATGTATGAGCCAAATGCTCAGGAGGATAAAAATGTCGTGCCCGAACAACCGAACATGGAGTGGAGATGAGACCCACTGATATTGGAAGAATGGTAAGCTAAATAGGCTACAATTTCTAGCCTAGCATTATTGTTTGAAATTCGATGCTGTTACGCACGATGAGAATACCCATTTGATCCATATATTTGCTAGCACTGAGAGCCACGTACATCATAGTGGGTCATAGGTGGTGTCCCACATTGTCGAATTAGCGTTATTTCTTGTTTCTTCTATGTTTAGAATTTTTTGCAGCTAGTCGGGAGTTGTAAACGAGACGTTTTGTTTCAAGTGTTTATTACAGAATTGAACAGGTATGCAGTTGAACAGTTTCGATGTTGCTTGTGACAAATCTGCACACAGGAAATAGAAATTAATAATAATAATAATGATGCAGTTTTATAAAGCGCTTTTCTGGACACTCAAGGACACTTTACAATGGATACATTATTCATGTGCTCATTCAATTACTGGACTGGCATTGCTCCAACGGCCACAGCTGGAAGCCAGTTGAACTGTAACATAAACTGGTCCATTTACATGCCCTATTCTTATCTTTCGGCCACTCAAACAACTGCTGGCCTGAATGTGAACAATGCATCGTCACACAGTGCCAAGGCATTTTGTCATCGAAGGCACACAACATTTCCAGATTCCAGTCAGACAAGCGGAACGCTGGTTGAAGACACACAACTACATTTTCAGATTGCGGTGCACAAATGGTGAGTGGGGGGGCGATTTATTATCATTATTTATTTTATAGTTTAGAAACTCTGATGGAAGCCCATTTAAAATGAGAGGCAGGTACTATTATTTAGCCCCCCCGGAAAAAAAGCCGAATGACTGATGACGGAAGGGTACCTACGCTGCAGATGGATGACGAATAACGGACACTTAATTTTTAGTAAAAATGCTGTGGTCACAACTATGTTTTTTTTAAATTATTTGTTCAAACCATCTTTTTCTATGAATTGTATAGTATAAATTGTATGGTATTTATTTATTTTACAATGTTCATTTAATGACGTAGTTGCATGACAATTAAATTTATTGAAAAAAATAAATACAATTCTTTTTTTAAAAAAGCAGTGTGAATTCTAATACTTTTGCTTTGGTGTTTTTCTAAACAAAAACAGTACCATAAGAAGAAGTGTGAATACCGTTGAAATACCGGATCGCTAATCAGTAGCGTTAAATGTAGTACTATCATTAAAATATTAATGATACCCGAGTTCATTCATACAGTATGTATTTAAGATGACAACAATAAACCCATCGAATCACACCCGCTCAAACTGAGCCGTACCATATAACAGTTACTTCTCAGTTTGCTTTGGTACATTTCTCAGATCAGAATTGAATTTTTCAAAACTACTTGTTTAATGTTCATATCATTGTGTCACTTGTGCACATCAAAAAAGCAATTTCTCATTCCTTTGACCAAGCCGCAAATGCTTTGAAAAATCCATGCAAATGATTATTCACAATTCTCTGCTGAAATTGACATCAATTGCTTATCTTGTGTAGATCAAATTTTATTATAATGGGTGCCATGATCTGTTATGATACTGTGACTGGGTTTGGGTCTTAAGCTCATTGATGTTGCTAGTTGCTTTGTCCTTTATTTAATCACAAAGGGCTGGGTGTGTTTTTTTCTCTATGTAAGCTTGAGTTACATGTTGTCAGAACGTTTTGCTTTCCATGTTCTGCTGTTTACTCTGAAATTTTGCATATAAAGATTTTTGCTTCGTCATTTTTGTCCCCTGTCTGCTTTTGGGTCCAATTCCTACTCCATACGTGACAAAGGGTTGAATTATCTCACACGCCACAACATTTTGTTTTCATTAGTTTATCGTATAACTCTTTAAATACAAAATGCTTGAACAAATTGTCATAATATCAAGCGTATTTCTTTACATTTCCATGAGACTTTTTTTCACAGGTGAATCTTGACATAATGTCATGGGGGTTTTCCAGTCAGGTTTCAAGATGATGCATAGCACAGAGTCAGCCCTGTTATGTGTTTTTAATGATATCCTCCTGGCAAATGGCACAAGAGACTATGTATTAGGGCTGGAGGATATGACTGAAAAGTATATCACGATATAAGTGAGAGTCCCTGATAGTGTAGTGGTACACACGCCTGAGTTGTGTGCAGGCAGCGTGGGATCGATTCCCGCTCAATGACAGTGTCTATGTGTGCCCTGCGACTGGCTGGCGACCAGTTCGGGCTGTAGTCTGCCTTCGCCCATTGACGGCTGGGATAGGCTCCAGCAACTCCCCGTGACCCTGTATAGGATAAGCGGTTTGGAAGATGACATGACATGACATGACGATATAAGTGTTCCACTTTGTTTGATATCGATATATCTTGATTTTTTTTCTTTAAATACTGAAAATAATGACCCAAAGAAAAATACATTTAGGTTATTTTATTTTAACATAATACTTAACTTTTAATAAGAGGTCAATATAACAATGAAAGCGTAAAATAAACTGGTCCACAAAGATTAAATAAACTCAATTTTAAACATAAAATTCATTCATCTTGCCTTATATTATATATATATTTTGGACTCCGTGGCTCCATTAAAAAAAAAAAGTATATCACGATATAAGTGTTCCACTTTGTTTGATATCGATATATCTTGATTTTTTTTCTTTAAATACTGAAAATAATGACCCAAAGAAAAATACATTTAGGTTATTTTATTTTAACATAATACTTAACTTTTAATAAGAGGTCAATATAACAATGAAAGCGTAAAATAAACTGGTCCACAAAGATTAAATAAACTCAATTTTAAACATAAAATTCATTCATCTTGCCTTATATTATATATATATTTTGGACTCCGTGGCTCCATTAAAAAAAAAAAGTATATCACGATATAAGTGTTCCACTTTGTTTGATATCGATATATCTTGATTTTTTTTCTTTAAATACTGAAAATAATGACCCAAAGAAAAATACATTTAGGTTATTTTATTTTAACATAATACTTAACTTTTAATAAGAAGTCAATATAACAATGAAAGCATAAAATAAACTGGTCCACAAAGATTAAATAAACTCAATTTTAAACATAAAATTCATTCATCTTGCCTTATATTATATATATATTTTGGACTCCGTGGCTCCATTAAAAAATATGCATCAAAAAAATTAGACCAGAGCCATGGTTTGATGAGAGCACTCGCACAGCTAAACAGGAATGCCGCAGAGCTGAACGCAGGTGGAAAAAAAGACAGGCTGCAGGTCTCTTATCAAACATTAAAGGACTGCCGGCATCGTTACCAGAGAAAGGTGTGAAGGAGTCCAAGAGAGACCATTTGTCATGTCTGATTCAGGCATATCGCCAAAATCCACATGCCCTATTGAAAACAATGGACTCTGTACTGAAGCCCCGTCAACCGACTTGAACGGACTCGTCCCCTGAAATGTGTGATATATTCTTGGAGTTTTTCATTGACAAGGTTGCTACAGCTAGGGCCCTTGTTTCAAACGCCACATTTGACCCCTCTGTCCAAGTTCCTTGTTCAGCAGTGTTCGATTCCTTTGAGACAGTTTCTTTGACATTTTTGGAGGATGTGATTTGCCATATGAAACCATCGGGCTCCCCTCATGACTTCATTCCTCCACACTTCTTTTAGGAGATTCTCCTAAATCGGTTTTGGCCATCATCAACAGCAGCTTGTCCTCTGGTGTAGTCTCCCAACATTTTAAACATGCTGTAGTGCAACCCCTGCTGAAAAAAATGGCCTTGATCAAGCTGTGCTATCCAATTTTAGACCCATTTCCAAGCTGGCTTTGATTTCGAAAATTTTGGAAAAAGTGCTGCACTCACAGTTAAGATCTTATTTGAATTAACATAATGTTATGGAGGTTTTCCAGTCAGGCTTCAAGAAGATGCATAGCACAGAGTCAGCCCAGCTACGTGTTTCTAATGACATCCTCCTGGCGAAGGCACCGGAGACTACATGTCTCGTTTTGTTGGATTTGACTGCAGCATTCGATACGGAAGACCACAGTATTCTTTTGACTCGTTTGCAACACCAAGTGGGCATTAGTGGATGCGCTCAAGAGTGGTTTGGATCATATTTGGCTGGCAGGACTTTTTCTGTTAGCCTGGGTTCCTCTGAGTCCCGCTGTCCCTCTATCGTATGGCGTTCCACAGGGTTCTATTTTGAGGCCATTGCTCTTCTTGCATTTGCTGCTGCTGGGTTCCATCCTCCGAAAACATGGTATTTCCTTCGACTGCTATGTGGACGACTGTCAAATCTATATCCCGTTGCGCAAAAAAGACGCATTCTCCATAAGACCACTTTTGTGATGCTTAGAGGACATATAAATTCAATGAACAGAAAACTGAAGTTATGGTCTTCGGGCCCTGTGGCTCGTCTGCATCCTACCTTGTTGACCTAGCCCCCCTGGCTTCATATCTAAAGCAAACAGTCTCAAACTTGGGTATTAAAATGGACAGTCATCTTAAATTGAACCAGCAAATCAGCGCTGTTGTAAAATCAAGCTTCTTTCACTTTAGCCAGCTGGCTAAGGTAAAGCCCCTCCTTTCCCCTCAGCAGTCATTAAATGGCCTCGCCTAGGCGTTCCTCCACTCCTACGCACGTTCCCGCAGCCTCAGGTCTGCGGACCAGGCGCTGCTCGAGGTGCCGAGGACCAAGCGGAGCCTCAGAGGGGATCGAGCTTTTTCGGCTGCTGGTCCGTTCCTTTGGAATGACCTCCCATTGGAAGTGAGGCAAGCCCCCTCTCTGTCCATTTTTAAAACCCGGTTAAAGACATTTCTATTCTCTGGCTTTTGATTAAACCTGAAATTTTCAGCTCTTTTCCGGAGTCTATTGTATATAGTGTTTTATGTTAATTTATTGATTCCACTTGTTGTATTATGGCCTTTTATTGTTTGTATGTAAAGTGCTTTGTTACAGCTCTAGCTGTTATGAAACACACTATATAAATAAAAATCTATTGTATTGTACTGTAGAAGGGTTGAGAGATATGTTTGAAAAACTGTCAAAATCTAAGTAATCAGTCGCTACTTCGCGCTTCAACTTTCGCGCCCTCAGTGCATTGTGGCTTTTTCAGAAGCATTCATAAATTAAAAATGAAACAACACAGCCATATCAGGAGGCACTCATAAAAGGCGATGACTGGTTCCCAGCGCAAGATCGGCCAGCGAGAGCACAAGTGGATTTAATTTTTCCACACACTGTAGTGTACGTGAGCACACTCGGTACACATCAACGCAGCCTCTCGCTTAGTCTCGTCCACTATTCAAATGTGCCGTTGATTTAGTCAGAGTCAAGTCGGATACTTTCTCCTTCATATTTGCTCTAATAAAGTTTTGTAAAAATCAGATAGTACAGTACAACAGCTGTGTTTATAAGTCTTGAGCGCAGCGCAACCCGCTCCCGGCCGGCCAGCGGCACGGACGACTTAAGACATCACCAAATAAAGTGTGAAAGTGTTTGTCTTAGGTTGTTTTAAAACATCTTACCTTAACTACAATCCCGCATTGCATTTTATCCAATGGACTTTATTGATGTTATTGTGCAAAGATTAAGTTAATGGATGATCCCCCCCGGCGGCCATGCTTCTTAGTAGGAGGAAAGATGAAGAAGAAGCGGCCGCTTTTACTTTCACTTTTCAGGACGGTGGCAAGCGTTTTAAAGTGCAGGATTGGATAAATTACACTATGGCATTCTAGTTAAGGTAAGTCAATTTTAGGATAAAAATCAAAACTTTAACATAGTTTTTAGCAAACGTTACGTCGTGCTCGTCAGCCGCCGCGGTCGGTCGAAGCTAAATTCTGATCACGCCTTCAAGCTTGGTATTGGTATAACATCATAAAATAATAATCGTAATCATAAGTCCGGCTCTACTTTGCGGGTCTCACTTATCGCGGCGGGTTCTGTCCCCCCATTAACCGTGATGAATGAGGGATCACTGTATTTCATATCAGTCAATATTGATTTTGTTTTAAACCTTTTTCTTTATATAACAGTTAGCTGTTTTTGTGTACATCACTATGTAGTGTAAAGTGCAGTTAGTCCTCCCCCACTGCATTTTAAATGCTTATTTGCATTAGGTCTACCCCAAAGCAGTTGTTGACACACATATATTAAACCTTCATTCAATATTCATCCAATGTAAGTGAACAAATACTCTCTTGCACTCCGGTTAGCTTTGTCCGAAGCTGCGCTAGCCGTTACCTTGGTTTGAGGTTTTCCGGACGGCATGTCGGCACAAAATTACTTTCGCGTTCTCAAACTGTACTTGAAGGTAGAGCAAACGTTCACATAGACACTCACTTAAACCTCTGTTCAAGTCTGATATAGAATTTTCAACTTTCCTTGCAAATTTCGGGGCTTTGATGCGAGAGCTTAGAAACAGTGGCTTGTCTGAGCCGCCATCTTGCCGAACTCCGGAACTCTTTTTTCTAGGGAGGAAGCTGCGTCACAATAGCACGGAAGCTCGCCCCCACTCGAGCTGCCGTGCTCCTTTTGGTCAGTTGGTCAGCTCGCTATGTGCCAGCAAGCGTGGGCCACAGCGGCAGCGACCCTGGGCGTGCGCTGGACCCTTTCCACGGATCTCCACTGCTGCGGCGGCCGCTGGGACACCGTGGTGGAATCAGTGGTCCTTTCGAGGGGTCGGTGATCATGCCTGGGCCGGCCCGGCTGGCTCGTTCGGCCGATGCCTAGCCATAGAACTGACGCGATGCGGCTCATGACCCAAAGTCAGAAGTATGTCTAATGCCAACATTGAGCCAGCAAGTTCTACACACAAATGCACATATCCAGCTAATACAGTATTTAGCTTATAGCATACACAGCTGCAGCATATACATAGATTGCTTAGATTAGATAGATTTTCCTTGCTTGACCTTAAAATGCAGCGTTGTGTTTGTCATATATATTTGCTTTCTAAAGAAAGACATTAGTTAGCCCTTCAATTGGTGTTCATGCTTTCCGTAACAGCTGCATTATTATATTGTCCTGAACTTTTCAAAAATAAAGCTCTTGTGAAAAATAATACTAAATAAGACAAAAAATGTAAAAATAAATATACAGGTTAAAAATAACCTTTTGAGTAATTCATAGTAAAGTTCACAAACAGTAAAAAGTAGGGATGCTCGGATCGATCAGGCACTGATAATGATCGGCCGATTTTCGTGAAAAATTACGTGATCGGCATATTCGATCAAAGCCTTTTATTGCCGATCAAAAAATCCAATCACCCGCAGCTCATGCTTCGCAGCCTACAGCCATGAGAGACCAGCCTGCCTGCAGTGTTGCGCCCCCGCCCCCTCCCCCTCTGCACGCTGCGGATGCGCACAGCAATAACAAACAGACAAACATGTCTGTGCTGCTAACTGCTGTGTGTAGTTTGAGTCTTGTAATAATGCACAAGATAGTGAGGTATATTTTAATATAGAATAATCCAGTTAGACTTCAGTTACGCCTTTGTTAAGTGAGAAGTGGGCACGCGTGAGATCTAAGGGATCAGCAGGACACTGGTCTGCTAAGGCGGAGACAGGATGTCATCAGGTAAGGGATATCTGGATAAGATCTCCTTTGCTTTTCCTGAATGAAGTTGAATAGTCTTAAGGTAATCAAACTTAGGGGGTGTTAGGAGTAGCAAACTTTGTGGCACCTCTCTGTCCGGGGCATCCGAGGGGGTTAGGCACCTCCCTGCCCAGGGGGTCTGGAAGGTGTCAGGCGGGAAATAGACAAAGGAATTAGCTATTCAAGGGCACCCAATGCATATGTAATAATCAAGTTTGAATATTCACCCTGCTTCCCATAAGAAGAGAGACACGAGACGGGAGGAGCGCGCGCCACAGCAACCCGGAGAGCAACTTCTTTTGGCATCAGCTGTATTGGTATCAATAAAATCTTGTTCCCAGTCAACTGAATTGTCAGAGAAGTCTTTTCATCATCAACTCAGCCTGGCCTTGCGTCTGCTCCGGACAAACGCATCGACTGACCCTGCTCAACTAAAGAAAATACACTACAATAGTTTGTCTTTGCAGCACAAGACAAGAAACAAAGTTCCTGAGTAGTTTCAATTTAGGAACTCATTGAACAGTTTATTCGAGTGAAGCCTGACTATTTTTTCTACTTTGATTATATTCTAAATTACGCAATGTTTAGGTGGTATGTTATTTATTTGACTTTTTGCACAATTAAGTCTTTTGAGACTGCTGATTATTTTGATCTGTTAAAAACTGTGTTACTAAAAGCTGGTAAATTTACGTTTTTCAGTTATCTTTGTGACTGAGTAATTGTTGTATTGTGCCGGCAACGGTTTTGTATTTCTTCATGCTTTTGAAAATATATCTAGATTTTTGTTAAAATTACGGCAATAATATGGCTGTTTTTTTTTCCAAATAATATTGCATAACAGAAGTCACCCTAAATAAATGGAAAAATATACAGGTAATCCATGTGATCGGAATTGGTATCGGTCGATGTCACTCATGCATGATCAGTATCGGTGTCATAAAACCTGATCGGAAAATCCCTAGTAAAAAGTTCATGAAATTAAAGAACTGAGAAGTTCGTGTGATTTGTCCCAAAAATTTCTTTTTTTTTTTTTATTTTTATTTTTTATAAGAATCGGAATCGAGAATCGTTAGAAACCGGAATTGAATCAAAGAACCGGAATGTCCAAATTCAGACGATGTCCAACCTGAAGTGTATGCGATCGTTGATCATTCCTTCTTTCCTTTTACCTCACTCACTGAGTGCATGCACGTATGTGACTAAAAGAGAGAAAGCAAGAGGATTCTAAACTTTGTTTTTAACTTACCACTATGAAAATGCACAGAGCATACTCTCTCCAAAGACGGAAGGTTGTTTAGAGTGAAATGTTTTTGTCTTACAGCCGACAACCAAGCCATCCAACGTCGTTTTGACATGTCCGAAACAATGCTTCCCACGGTCTTCCGCCAAGCAGGAAACCTATAAAAACTCTGTCCGTTGTTGAATTTTCTACCGTTGCGATTGTGGGTGGCATTGCTGCACCCCCTAACGAAGCAACAGTTAACCATATTTAGATATTTCGTCCGTCTAAAGAGAGAAACACAGCCAGTGCGTTTTGCGTATGGTAACAATAGTCACGTTGCCTCCAACGTGGTGGCTGCCCCGGTAGAGACGTCATCGATGAAGCCCTATTGACATTTTAATTTTTTTATATTAATTTTGGGATTGCATATACTATTTTGGGGCGGCACGGTGGTCGATTGGTTAGCACGTCCGCCTCACAGTTCAGAGGTTGTGGGTTCGATCCCGGCTCCGGCCTTCCTGTGTGGAGTTTGCATGTTCTACCCGTGCCAGCGTGGGTTCTCTCCGGGTACTCCGATTTCCTCCCACATTCCAAAGCATGCATGGTAAGTTGATTGCACTCTCTAAATTGCCTCTAGGTGTGATTGTGAGTGTGGTTGTTTGTCTCTGTGTGCCCTGCGATTGGCTGGCAACCAATTCAGGGTGTCCCCCGCCTACTGCCTGAAGACAGCTGGGATAGGCTCCAGCACGCCCCGCGACCCTTGTGAGGAGAAGCGGTATATATGGATGGATATATTATTTTGTATTTATTATTTTTCTAACAGGCTGCAATATTGTTTTGTGAGTATATATTTTTATTTTTATTCTGCTTAAGTATTTGTTCCTTTTTGAGTTGGTTTGGTACGCTGTATTTCCTGAGTGAAGAAGAAAAAAGAGAGGTGAAGTGACGCTGTTCATGTCTGAATAAAGACTCAACAAAACATGTCCTGCCATGTCGGTTGTCTTTAGCAAGGAAGACACCAGAAGAAATACATAAACTCAACCCTATATTGTAACCCACCATACCACGGCCTTCAAAGGGTTACACTACCAAGAACATAGGTCACGACTATCACCGGAGCAGGGGAACTCTCTGTGTGTCAGTCAAGCGATTCATCCTCAGAATTATCAATATTTTGAAGCAGATGTAACGCCTCCTCTACTCTATTAAGATTTTTTTTATATATAGATCATGGTGGCAAGCAGTGTTTGTCAATGCAGGAGCTGGTTATTATGTTTAATCACGCGATAAAAAAATTGACGCCGTCAAAAGAGGATTACGTTAACGCGTTTAATTGACACCACTAGTGTTTTTTCTTTGTCCTACTGTCTTTTTCTTTCTATATCGCGATGAGATGGTTTGTCAACACATTACAGTGAAATATGAATCTTATCCAGTCTCTTGCAATCGATCTTCCACATATTTCAAAATTTAAATACTTATCTTTTTTCATCACAACTTAAGCGGAGGTTTACATCAGAACGAACATCCCTCCAGAATTATTATATTGACAACATGACTAAGCAATTTGATTGTCTTATAATACAGACATAATGACAGAAAGACCTGTCGTTCTGATGGCAATGATACGTTCAGTGACAAATATTTACTTACTTTTTTGAGGAAATGCCTTTTGCAGGGGAACCATAATGTTTTGCCATTTGTACGAATTGTTTGAGAAATGCACTGTTTTGCAAATGTCTATTCTGATCTGAGAAATACACCAAAATGACAAAGACAAACTGTAATATTGTTTGTTCTCTCAGCAGACACACCACCAAACAAGTCGGCCTCTTCCATTAGCATTCATGATTAGTATTTTCACTAAGAATATACCTTTAGAGCGAATATTACAAAACTAAAGGTAAAATTTAACCCAGTACCTGGAAGTTGTCCACCAGGAGTGTTCTGAAGTGATGTGATTTGGGGAAAAGCTCACTGGCTATCTGAAAGGCTGACAGACGGATTTCAGCATGGTCTTGGTTGAGCTGGGACATTAATGAGTGGTAGACATGATCAATGCAATCGTTCGAGTCCCTACAAGGAATAACAACAACAAAAATAATTAGAGGAAAGAAAGAGTTCATAGAAATTCTATATGAATATATATAAATATATATAAAATATATACTATACGATTCCAAAAAGAATCAAGTACATAGCACATAAAGCACACAAACAAACAATGTTAGAATAAGGCAGGATACGCATATACTGACAATTAGGCAACATTTGGGCCTTTTTCCTTCCTTGCGATCAAAGTCAACATATGCCTGCTTTTCTGATGTCTATGAAATATCATCCAGAGCAAGTATCCTGTGTCATGGTGTATGTTAACCAGGGATGGGAATTTCGAATAATTTGCCCGCCGACTAGTCTCAAATTTTATTTGCGACTAGTCGACTAGTCTATAAGCAACAAAACCTGAAATTTAATACATATTGAATTCAAAGTTTAAAATGCAAATGTTTTGTGTATTTACAGTAGGGGCTATTTTAGCCCAAAAATTAAGGACAGTTTGTTAATTTAAATTCTATTGATGTAACAACAACTGACTGAATAAAAGTGAACAATTGAAAGAGAAATACATTTCTGATACATTTTCCAATGCAATGCATGGCATTTATTATGAATAATGAAAAGAGTAATGGTACCCACTCCCAGTCCAGCAGGGTCTCATTCGCTAGCACCATGTTAGCTGCATTATCATGCACACAGGCAACGGCTTTATTTTCTAGTGCCCTCGTACCCATCACACTCCGCAGGAGAGCAGCCAAGTTTTCACTGTGTGTCTTTCCTCCAAGGTGCATGAAGCACACAGCTGCGATGTCCTTCGTCCACATACGTTATACATGTTATAGTCATGTAAGATTCGGTGGCTATGGACGTCCATCAGTCTGTAGTTAAGGCATTGGCCACATAGCTGACCCGCTCAAACGCTCGTAGTATCTACTAGGGATGTGCGCAACTAGTCGTTTAACCGTCTACGATTTATTAAACGTTTAGTATTTTACTAGTCGGTTAAACGCTGCATTAAGAATCACGCATCTTGTTCCTCATGCCTCGGCCTCAGTGAACACTGAGCACCAAGAGAGAGAACTACATACAATATATGTATGTATGTTTTTATACATATATACACACACGCGCGCGCACACACACACACATACATACATTCATATAAATAAATAAATAAAAAGCTCATAGATCACAACAGCCATAGTGGAAATGACCGTCGAGTGAGCAAATTGTACGACCAACTAGACGCCATGGGTATTTCTTTGACACCGGAGACATGGATTCTGCTGTGGGGCTACTGACGAAAGAAAATACTCAGTGATACTTGGAATATTATCATGTAGTTAGTTATCTGTTGTAGTAATTTCCAGCAGAAACACAAATTGTGTGAGTTCATGTGCACTGAAAATGGTTAGCTGGCTAAAGTCTCACCACCTAAGTATTCATAAAACAGGATAGTGGATTGACTGTATTTACAGAAAGTAGATTCGTTTTTGTAAGCCACTGTTCAGTTTGAACACAAAATATTGCGTTTATATACTGAGGAAAAAAAACTACCTAAATATGGAAGCATTGCATTTTGAATAACTTGCACCTCAAATACAGTAAATGTTAAAAAGACAACTGTTAAAGATAAAATGCAAATGTAAGGCTTACATTACAGGCCCATATAATCTTATAATGAACTCTGGCTCAATTTACAATAACTTGTAGGGCACTTAAATTAATTACTGTTACCGTATTTTCCGTAATATACGTCGCTCCAGAATACAAGTTGCACCAGCCATAAAATTCATAGTACAGAAGAAAAAAACATAAATCGCACAGGAGTAGTATTCACCCCCCCACCCCCCGCTTCCCCCCCCCCTCCACCCCATCTCAGAATCCAAGTTGTCTCTGTCTCATAACGTGTCCATATAAATCAAATTAATAAAATTCTGCGCTTAGTCACATCATTTCCACCGAGCTACGATGGCAACATTTAGCTAACATCCACACAACAAGAAAGTTACGGTAAGATACCTTTAAACTCACCAAAACGGTCGTAGATCGATTAAATAAGTCTTTTATTTATCGCCGACCATGTAGAATGTTTCCAAGTCTCCAAAAGTATTTATGTATTCGGTCATAATTATCTCTTTGTTCGTCTCCTGCGCTCCGTGTGTGTGCGTGTGCGTGTAAGTGGCTGGCTGATGATACAATACCACTGCCAGGCACGGCACCTTTTAAAGAAACAGTACACTATTTTGTATAGATGGATTGATAGACAATAAAATTGTATTTTTATCATACAATTTTAATTACTTATCTAACACAATATTAGATTTTAACCGTTGAAATTATGAATACATTTTAATAGCTTTTATGATATCTTTATGTGGGTTACAATAACATGTGAAATGATATACACTACAGGTTATTCTGCCCGTTGTAAAGTCAATATGTAATGCAGGTTTATATGCAGCCTTAGAACGCCCTCCTATGGTTGTTTGGTGTATTGTTTGCTGACCTTGAAAAGGAAAAGGATAGGGTATAATGTGTAAAGGACTGCTGGCGTCGTTATCAGAGAAAGGTGAAGGAGTCCACGAGAGACCATTTGTCATGTCTGATTCAAGCAAATCGCCAAAATCCACGTGTGCTATTTAAAATAATCGACTCTGTACTCAAGCCCCGTCAACCGACTTGCACGGACTCGTCCCCTGAAAAGTGCGACAAATTCTTGCAGTTTTTCCATTGACAAGGTTGCTACAGCTAGGGCTCTTGTTTCGAATGCCACATTTGACCCCTTTGTCCAAGTTCCTTGTTCAGCAGTGTTCGATTCCTTTGAGACGGTTTCTTTGACATTTTTGGAGGAAGTGGTTTGCCATATGAAACCATCGGGCTCCCCTTATGACTCCATTCCTCCACACTTCTTTCAGGAGATTGTCCCAACAATTGGTTAATTGGTTTGGGCCATTATCAACAGCAGCCTGTCTTCTGGTGTGGTCCCCCAACAGTTTAAGCATGCTGCAGGGCAACCCCTGATGAAAAAAACTGGCCTTGATCAAGCTGTGCTATCAAATTTTAGACCCATTTCCAAGCTGCCTTTTATGTCTAAAATTCTGGAAAAGTGGTGCACTCACAGCTAAGACCATACTTAGATAAACACAATGTCATGGAAGTTTTCCAGTCAGGCTGCAAGTAAATGCATAGCACAGAGTCAGCCCTTCTATGTGTTTTCAATGACATCCTCCTGGCAAATGACACTGGAGACCACATATGTCTCGTTTTGTTGGATTTGACTGCAGCCTTTGATACGGTAGACCACAGTATTCTTTTGACTCGCTTGCAACATCAAGTGGGCATTAGTGGATGCGCTCTAGAGTGGTTTAGATCCTATTTGGGTGGCAGGACTTTTTCTGTTAGCCTAGGTTCCTCTGAGTCCCGCTCTGCCCCTCCATCTTATGGTGTTCCACAGGGTTCTATTTTGGGGCCATTGCTGTTCTCAATGTATTTGCTGCCCCTGGGTTCCATCCTTAGAAAACATAGCATTTCCTTCCACTGCTATGCGGAGGACTGTCAAATCTATATCCCGCTAAGCAAAATAGAGGCTGCCTCCTTAAGACAACTTTTGTCCTGCCTAGAGGACACCAAAGATTGGATGTCACTAAATTTCAACGAAAAGAAAACAGAAGTAATGGTGTTCGGTCCCAGCGGCTCGTCTCCATCCCACCCTGTTGTCCCGGGCCCCCTGGCTTCATATCTGAAGCCAACAGTCTCAAACTCGGGTTTTAAAATGGACAGTGATCTTAAATTGGACCAGCAAATCAGCGCTGTTGTAAAGTCAAGCTTTTTTCGGACTGGGGGGGACCTGCAGTGGGCAAATGAGCTGAACCTCTTTTTCAATAGGTTCGATCAGATGCCTGCCCCCACTCACTCTCTCCTGCTGCAGCCTCCATCTACTACTCCTGCTGGGTGTGTCACCCCCTCCCCTTTTTTCTCCACAGTCTCCAGCACCCAGCTACACCAGACAGCCACCACTCCCTCCTGCCCAGCCTTGGCCTTCACAACATCTCAGGTGAAGAACCAGCAGAAGAAGACGAAGGCGAGGAAGTCAGCGGGTCCGGATGGCATCAGCCCCCAGCTGCTCAAATCCTGCGCAGACCGGTTGTGTGGAATTGTCCAGCATATGTTCAACCTGAGCCTGAAGCTGGGCAGAGTCTGCCAGCTGTGGAAAACATCCTGCCTGGTCCCGGTGCCAAAGACCCCCCACCCGAAGGAGCTCAACAGCTTCAGACCAGTAGCGCTGACGTCTCACCTGATGAAGACCCTGGAGAGACTGGTCCTCGTCCACCTGCGCCCCCTGGTGAGTTCCTCAATGGACCCACTCCAGTTTGCATACCAGCCTGGCATCAGTGTGGATGATGCCATCATCTACCTCCTCCACACTTCACTCTCCCACCTGGAGAAGGTGGGGAGCACTGTGAGGATCATGTTCTTGATTTCTACAGTGCTTTCAACACCATCCAGCTCACCCTATTGGGAGACAAGCTGGAGCGGGCGGGAGTGGCCCACCACCTCACCACATAGAGCCAGGACAACCTCACAAACCGGCCACAGTATGTGAGGACACACGACTGTGTGTATGACGTGCTCCTCTGCAGCACGGGGGCCCCGCAGGGAACTGTCTTGGCTCCCTTCCTGTTCACCCTCTACACCTCGGACTTCAACTACAGCAGCCCTACCTGTCACCTGCAGAAGTTCTCTGACGACTCTGCGATTGTCGGCCTCATCACAGGCGGAGATGATCGGGAGTACAGAGAACTTACTCAGGGTTTTGTGGACTGGTGCCAGCAGAACCGCCTCCTGATCAATGCGGGGAAATCCAGGGAGTGGTCAGCTGGGCAGGCGGCATCTCGGCCCGGGACAAGAAGCGGCTGGACAAACTGGTCAGGAGGCTCTGTCCTGGGTAGCTCCCTGGACTCGGTGGGGGACAGGAGGATGATGGCCAAGCTGTCATCAATGCTGGACAACCGGCCCACCCCCTCCAGGCACCCTAACAGCACTCCACAGCTCCTTCAGTGACAGACTGTTACACCCTCGCTGTGCAAAGGAGAGATTCCGCCGCTCCTTCTTGCCTGCTGCTGTCAGACTCTTTAACAAGAACATTGTGTAGTCTCTACAAACTGGCGGACATTAGTGCAATTGTGCAGTCCTGCACCTGAGCTTACATCGTGCAATACTCAACATTCCCCACTACTGTTAGTCCAGTTTTATTTTTATCAAATGCTGTTCCTTTTATTTCACTTTAGCACTATCACTTATAGAGTATTTTTCCTCTGTACTATGTACAGGCTAAAATGAGTGTTTCTTCATACTTTATATGTAGCTGTATGTTGGTGTGTATATACATATAGTTACTGCGTATATTTACAGAGGTTTGATTCTGAGTGTTTGCCGTTAATGTTATACATTAATGGCTACATTATTCCGCCGTCTCTTTGTGACCTATATATTTGCTGCTGTAGCACTGAATATTTCCCCACTGTGGGATCAATAAAGGCCTTCTTATCTTATCTTATCTTTCACCTTAGACAGCTGGCTAAGGTAAAGCCCTTCCTTTCCCATCAGCACTTAGAAACAGTCATCCATGCCTTTGTTACATCTCGGCTAGATTACTGCAATGCACTCGTCCCTCAAATGTCTGCAGTTGGTCCAAAATTCTGCTGCCCGCCTACTAACTGGAGCTCGGAGGATGGAGCACAACACCAATTCTGGCCTCCCTTCACTGGCTCCCAGTGCATTTTAGGGTTCAATTTAAGATTCTCTTTTTTGTTTATAAGTCATTAAATGGCCTGGCCTCTGCGTACCTCTCTGAGCTCCTCCACTCCTACGCACCTTCCCGCAGCCTCAGGTCTGCAGACCAGGCGCTGCTTGAGGTGCCGAGGACCAAGAGGAGCCTCAGAGGGGATAGAGCCTTTTCAACTTCTGGTCCTTCCCTCTGGAATGACCACCCATTGGTTGTTAGGCAAGCCCCCTCTCTGTCCATTTTTAAAACCCGGTTGAAGACACATTTCTCTGGCTTTTGATCAGACCTGAAATTTTCGGCTCTTTTCCAGTGTCAATTGTATGTAGTTTTTTATGTCAATTTATTGGCTTCATTATTTATATTTTATTTAGATTTATATATTATTTATGTCGATATTTCTTAATACATTATCACAGTCTTTTATTGTTTTTGTTCTATTTATTGTATTGTGTGTAAAGTGCTTTGTTACAGCTCTAGCTGTTATGAAATGCGCTATATAAATAAAATTGTATAGAGGCAGATTCTTTCCTAACAGTGCCTTTTAACATTGCAGCAACGTTGCTGATCAAAACAGAAGAGAACCAAGAGAAAATAAACAGGACTTATCTTCATTTCACTGCCGACTGCAACTCCAGTTTGTCAGTTAATGTCCGCCAGTCTCCACCATCTATTGTTCTACTACATTCTACATATGCACCTGTCTTGTTTTATGTTAATAAAGTCAGCTAATCTAACACACACGACGTGCTAAATCAACAATAGCATTTCACATCGAAACAACAGAACAGACGTAACATCAGCCAATCGCATTCATGTGAACTTCATGGACCTCTAGGAAAACATCAAATCAAAGCATTACAGCACCTAATGCAATAACCCAGTCTATGGCGCCATCGCCTAATGAACTCCTCCACCTGCAGTCACATCCAGTTAATGGGAAAAGTATTGTATTGAATTGTCATGAACTGTCATTCCAGTTAGAGCGGTGGAAGAAAAAGCCACAGAATAGCCGCACTGGACTATAAGCCGCATGGCTCAAAATTTAAGGAAAAAAAAGTTGCAGTTTATAGTCCAGAAAATACAGTATATTAAAAGAAAACCAACTGTTGAATATAAAATGCAAATGTTTGCATAAATCACTGCCTTATATCCACTAATAATAAACTATGACATTTTTCTGCACGTTTTTTTGATTTACAGCTGTTATGGATTCACATGCTTAAGAAGTTTCCAATGCAGGGATAAGTGTGCGCTCTCCATCAGGCTACCAAGCAGCAACCCTCATCCGGCGTTCGCCCCTGTCAGTAAGATGTTTCACTTAAAGTAACTTGTAGGACATTTTAGTTTGCAGTTCTACAGTATGTCAATCGGAAAGTGCGTAAGGGATGGGACTTTGGATTCAATCACAGAAATGGAAATTGCAAGCCAGGAGTTCACTGTGGCAGAAAATGACGTGGCAAGCCAGACACTTCTCCAAGTTGCGGACGATGCCGAATTGGTCCGAGTGCAAGACTAG
Source organism: Filicampus tigris (assembly GCF_054856515.1). Classification (NCBI taxonomy): domain Eukaryota; kingdom Metazoa; phylum Chordata; class Actinopteri; order Syngnathiformes; family Syngnathidae; genus Filicampus; species Filicampus tigris. The sequence goes on from NC_141218.1 coordinate 39,575,468, forward strand.
AAAATTCAGCCCGGCTTCTTGCTGTGTTTATTTAGTCTTTTAATGTGCACAAATAAAGTCGCAATGAGTAATTATATATATATATATATATAAGATAAGATAAGATAAGAATGCCTTTATTGATCCGACAGTGGGGAAATTTTCATTGTTACAGCAGCAAAGATATAGGTCACACAGGGGCGGCGGCATAATGTGGCCATTAATGTATAACATTGACGGCAAACATTTAGGATCAAGCCTATGTAAATATACGCAGTAACATGTGTATATACACATGTATATACACACCAACCTACATCTACATAAAAAATATGAGGAACACTCATTTTGGCCTGTACATAGTACAGAGGAAATATACTCTAAGTAAGTGACAGTGCTGCAGTGCTGTAGTGAAATGTAAGGGACAGCATTGGATAAAAATAAAACTAGACTAACATTAGTGGGGAATGTTGAGTATTGCACGGTATTACAGTAGTGGGGAATATTGGGTATTGCACGATATGAGCTCAGGTGCAGGACTGCACAATTGCACTAATGTCCGCCAGTTTGTAGAGACTACACAATGTTCTTGTTAAAGAGTCTGACAGCAGCAGGCAAGAAGGAACGGCGGAATCTCTCCTTTGCACAGCGAGGGTGTAACAGTCTGTCACTGAAGGTGCTGTGGAGTGCTGTTAGGGTGCCCTGGAGGGGGTGGTCCGGGTTGCCCAGCATTGATGACAGCTTGGCCAACATCCTCCTGTCCTCCAACGAGTCCACAGAGTCCAGGGAGCAGCCCAGGACAGAGCCGGCCCTCCTGACCAGTTTGTCCAGCCGCTTCTTGTCCCGGGCCGAGACGCCGCCTGCCCAGGTGACCACTCCCTGGAAGATGACCGATGCAACCACCGAGTCATAAAAGTTCCTGAGGAGTGTCCCCTGAACCCCAAAAGACCTCAGTCTCCTGAGTAGGAAGAGTCTGCTCTGACTCTTCCTATAGAGGGCGTCTGTGTTGTCGCACCAGTCCAGTTTTTTGTTCAGATGAACACCCAGGTACTTGTAAGTTGAGACTCTCTCAACATCTGTTCCCCGGATATTCACTGGTGCAGGTGAAGAGTGCTGGCGCCTACCGAAATCCACCACCATTTCTTTGGATTTCCCCGCATTGATCAGGAGGCGGTTCTGCTGGCACCAGTCCACAAAACCCTGAGTAAGTTCTCTGTACTCCCGATCATCTCCGCCTGTGATGAGGCCGACAATCGCAGAGTCGTCAGAGAACTTCTGCAGGTGACAGGTAGGGGTGTTGTAGTTGAAGTCCGAGGTGTAGAGGGTGAACAGGAAGGGAGCCAAGACAGTTCCCTGTGGGGCACCAGTGCTGCAGAGGAGCACGTCAGACACACAGTCCTGTGTCCTCACATACTGTGGCCGGTTCGTGAGGTTGTCCTGGATCCATGTGGTGAGGTGGTGCGCCATCCCCGCCCGCTCCAGCTTGTCTCCCAGTAGGGTGGATGGTGTTGAAAGCACCGGAGAAATCAAAGAACATGATCCTCACAGTGCTCCCCGCCTTCTCCAGGTGGGAGAGTGAAGTGTGGAGGAGGTAGATGATGGCATCATCCACACTGATGCCAGGCTGATATGCGAACTGGAGTGGGTCCATTGAGGAGCTCACCAGGGGGCGCAGGTGGACAAGGACCAGCCTCTCCAGGATCTTCATCAGGTGAGACGTCAGCGCCACTGGTCTGAAGCTGTTGAGCTCCTTCGGGGGGGGGGTCTTTGGCACCGGGACCAGGCAGGATTTTTTCCATAGCTGGGGGACCCTGCCCAGCTTCAGGCTCAGGTTGAACATGTGCTGGACAATTCCACACAGCTGGTCTGCGCAGGATTTGAGGAGCTGGGGGCTGATTCCCTCTGGACCCGCTGCCTTCCTCGCCTTCATCTTCTTCAGCTGGTTCCTCACCTGAGATGTGAAGGCCAAGGCTGGACAGGAGGGAGTGGTGGCTATCTGGTGTAGCTGGGAACTGGAGACTGTGGAGAAAAGAGGGGAGGGGATGACACGCCCAGCAGGAGGAGTAGGTGGAGGCTGCAGCAGGAGAGACTGAGTGGAGGCAGGCATCTGATCGAACCTGTTGAAAAAGAGATTCAGCTCATTTGCCCACTGCAGGTCCCCCCCAGTCCGGGTCTTGGGTTGTCCGTGGCCTGAGATGGTCTTCAGGCCCCTCCAGACTCCCCTGGCGTTATTCTGCAGCAGCTGCTCCTCCATCCTCTTCCTGTGGGACCTTTTCCCCTCTCTGATCCTCCTCCTCAGCTGGCGCTGCACAGTCCTCCGCTCCTCTATGTTGCCTGACGCAAAAGCCCTCCTCTTCTCCTTCATGAGAGCTTTTATGTCTGGTGTGATCCAGGGTTTGTTGTTGGAGAAACACCTTACTGTCCTGGTGGGTATGGTGTTCTCCATGCAGAAATTTATATAGTTTGTAACAGTGTCCGTTAGACTACTAATGTCTTCCCCGTGAGCATCGCTGAATACTTCCCACACAGTTGTGCTGAAGCAGTCCTTTAAGGCCTCCTTGGCCTCTCCAGACCATCTCTGAACCGTGCGGGTCACAGCTGGCTGCCTGCGGATCAGAGGTTTGTACACAGACTGGAGAGCCACCAGGTTGTGATCAGCTTTGCCCAGCGGGGGGAGGGGCAGTGATGTATATGCCTCCTTGGTGTTGTTATAGAAAAGGTCCAGTGTTTTATTGTCTCTGGTGTGGCAGGTGACATACTGTGTGAATGAAGGCAGAGAGGAGGAAGGGGAGGCATGATTGAAGTCACCAGACATGAGTACCAGGGCATTTGGGTGCTGTGTTTGTAGCCTGCTCACTGCTGCAGTCAAGACATCACAGGCTGTGTCGCTGCTGGCAGCTGGTGGGACGTAGACTGTCACCGCGATCACATGACTAAACTCTCGCGGGATGTAGAATGGCCTCATGCCAACAGCTAGCAGCTCAATATCCCTGCTGCAAAGCTGCTCCTTAATCGTGATGTGCCCAGGATTACACCATCTATTGTTCACAAACACAGCCAGCCCTCCTCCTTTCCTCTTTCCACTCTCCAGCGTCCTGTCCGCGCGTATGATTTGGAAGCCGTCCAATTCTACGACCGCGTTCGGCGTTAGCGCTGTTAGCCACGACTCCGTGAATAGCATCAGGCTAGCCTCCCGGAAGTCCCTCTCGTGCCGGGTAAGCTCTAGCTCGTCCATCTTGTTGGGGAGCGATCTAACATTCCCCATGATAACAGACGGGAGGACGGGATGGTATCGTCTCCTCCTTTCCCGGCGTTTAACCCCCGCACGAGATCCCCGTCTCTTCCTCCTCAGCTCACGGGGGATATCGGGTCTCGCCCCGGGAGCCGGCGCATGGTTAGCACGGAGTGCTAACAGCTGATTCCGGCTGTAAACAATGGGGGCTCGGCTCCGAGCCAAGTCGCCGGACACGATCGCGCAAAAAATAGCCATCAGCAGCAGCAAGAATACCGCAGTTTGGGTGTCCATTGCTACGCAAGTTACGACTATCAACTATATGAAAAAGGTATAAGGTAGAGTAATATTAAAGAACAAAAACACACGAAAAGGCTCACCGATGAGCCGGAGCTACTGTAGCAGGCTGCCACTCGCACGGCGCCGGAAACAAACAAACAAACAAACAAACAAACAAACAAACAAACAAACAAACAAACAAACAAACAAACAAACAAAAAACAAACAAACAAATAAATAAATAAATAAATAAATATATTGTTATAAATTCCTCATTACTGCTTTGTTTGCACATGCATTGTTTGCTGTTTAATTTGTGTGCTTTAGCACCAGGCATGTTTTCGGGCAGCTAATGGGTCCTCTTTGTTAATTTAGGTCGGGCATATTGTTGGACAGCTAAAGGGTCCTATCGAGTCCGTGGTCTGTTAGCCGTTAGCGATTAGTGGCAGATTCGCGCGGTTTTGCGGTAGTGTGTATGCGCCGCGATGAGCAAGCTGTTGTGTTCTGTTAAGTGGATTGAAGTGCGATTAAAGCCATTGAATCTCCCTATATTCACTGACAGTCCTAGCTTTCCGCAACATATACATATATATACATATATATACATATACACATCTATACATATATATACATATATATATAAATACGTATATATATATATATATATATACGTATATATATATACGTATACATATATACGTATATATATACGTATACATATATACGTATACATATATACATATATATATACGTATACATATATACGTATACATATATATATATATATATATATATATATATACGTATACATATATACGTATATATATATATATATATGTATACATATATATATATATATATATATATATATATATATATATGTATACATATATATATATATATATATATATATATATGTATACATATATATATATATATATATATATATATATGTATACATATATATATATATATATATGTATACATATATATATATATATATATGTATACATATATATATATATATATATATGTATACATATATATATATATATATATATGTATATATATATATATATATATATATATATACATATACATATATATACGTATATATATATATATATATATATATATACACGTATATATATACATATATACATATATATACATATATATATATATACATATATATATACATATATATATATATATATATATATATATATATATATATATATAGATCTATACATACACATACATATATATATATATACATATATACATACACATATCAAAAACTATGAGTTGTGGTGGAAATGCAAACCACCTGGGCCACAGAAATGTGTGTTACCAGGAACTTATACTGTATACATACATATATACACATGCATACATATACATATACACATAGACGTGTGTTTGTGTGATGTGACTTGAATCTGGAAATACGCATTCGGCGTTCATTTTTAACAGCTAATTCGCTTCTCAATTCAAGTCACCACATATTTATGTTTAACCCGAGTGATTATCCTTTTTTTTCCACTTGTTATTGAGACATCCATAAGATTTGTATTAAGCCATGACAGCTTTTTTAAAGACCAAATTCCTGTACAAGCAGGTCATGCCAGCGACAGCCACTATCGATCCAGGTTCGCTTCCTACTGGCCAACAAGGAGCAAGTATATTTACACGCATTTGCTGCCATGAGGTCTAGGACAAAGGGGTCCTGTGAGCTAAAATATTTTAAGTTTGCTTAAATACAACCAGTGTAACCAAACGCATTCGGATGCATTTTTATTTTAGATCATGATTAAATCATACTTATTTTTTCATCTGACAACCACAGGTACACTTTAACCTGACCCGCATCACAGAGGGGCTTCCACCTGCGGCTGCTGACACGCTGCACACCTGCCCTGTCAAAGTTGGAGCACTTCCCTTTAATAAATCCCTTAATAAATTACTCAACTAATTTCATTTATATAGAACGTTCAAAAAAGCTGAAGAAATGTAGAATCTAACTTTATCCTGGTGAAATAAGAATGCAGTGTTTCTCACACCATGTACTTGGTCGCTACAGCCAAGTAAACGGACGGCCGCCCAAGAGGTTTTCAAGAGAATTAAATTAAAAAAAAAAATTTTTCTCCCCCCCAAAAAACAAAATGGGTCGCGACCGTAGATACCGCATGTAACATTAATTCGCCGCCACCATTTGTGGCATGCTCCTGTGGGCAGGTCCAGCGCCGAACTGTTTAAGAAATTTTAAAAAGCGTTGTCCTACTACACGCTGTCGCCCGTACTCCCGGAAGTCATTTCGTTCGTGGCTGCTTGAATGCTAAGCGCTAAGCTAGCTTGCCCTGAAGCTGCACGGTCTTTATTTTTACTATATGTAAGTCCATGCAAACCAGCAACGAGCTGCATGCTGCGCATCATCTCCTCCGATGTGACAAATAAACAACCCCACTAACAAGTAGCGTTTTCACCACGAAGGCGAACAAGGGGTCTCTAAGTGTGCTAATCGCTAATGTGAAATGCAGAGTCGAGAATAGCAAAGTAAGTGCTTAGGTGTACAGTAGACTTTTTACTGAAGCCTGACTAGAACCGCATAAGGGTGGAGATCCAGCAGTTATGAACAGAAATGTTATATTACAATCAACACATATCTAGACAAAAAAAACAGGCGAGGGCCACACTAGCAATTTAGCACACTTTCTAACACCGGCCGGAAATCGCCGACGGCATAAATCACAAAAATTCTCGTTGTGATTTTTCCACTCACCAGTACCGTTAGGACCAAAGGATTCAAATAATACCATGATATGTATTTCAATCAATCAATCAATCAATCACATTTTATTTATATAGCACTTTTCATACATAAAAATGCAACTCAAAGTGCTTTAAAACATTCAAAGCAAAACATAGATAATTACAAAAAAAAAAATCCGTTCATGCCCTCCCTCCCAACAAACCCAAGACAGATATCCATTAGTACATCAGCAATCATTCACACACACCCACACAAAGTGCACAACCTGATAAAATGTGTTAAAAAGACATGACAAGGCACAGAGAAACCATATGAGGAAAGGGTACCCAAGGGGAGCTGTCCGCGCCGAGGGGAATGACAGCCCACGGCCACAGGGGCGCCACCACCATAGAGGCCCAGATTAGACAGGCAGACCCCACACAAAGTGTAGAGGCCGCTGGCCACCCAGACCCAAGGGGTCCCTGCGATGACAGCCCCCGCGGGAAGGGCAGCCACCCCTCCCTCAAAGCGGAGGCTCCCCCGTGAGGAAACACTGGAGCTAAAAAATGACAACAGCAGAGTGCAACAAAACTAAAAGACAGAACAGTAGTATAGTCTAAGAACTAGAATCAGTAAGATAACATAGAATTTTTTTTATCTTCAATCAAAAGAAAAGATAAATTATTTAAAAGTTGTTGAAAGCCAAACTAAAAAGGTGTGTCTTGAGCTTCCTCTTAAAAATATCAACAGTCTCTGCAGACCTGATGTCCTCTGGCAGGCTATTCCAAAGGTGAGGACCAAAACGGCTGAATGCAGCCTCGCCATGCATTTTGGTCCTCACCCTTGGAATAAATAAAAGGCCGGCGCCAGAGGACCTCAGGATCCGCGAGAATTGGTATGATAAAAGCAAATCAGATAAATAAGATGGCCCAAGACCATTAACACATTTATAAACTAATAAAAGTACTTTAAAATCGATCCTGAAACACACAGGGAGCCAATGCAGCAAGTTCAAAACTGGCGTAATGTGCTCCCGCCCTCTGGTTCTCGTCAGCACCCGAGCGGCTGAATTATGCAGTAGTTGCAGTGGTGAAATGCTCTTTTTTGGGAGGCCAGAGAGCAGGTCATTACAGTAATCCAAACGACAGGAAATAAAAGCATGCATCAGCACTTCCGTGTTAGCCTGAGAGAGAAACGGGCGGACTCTGGCGATATTCTTAAGGTGATAAAAACCGATCTTGGTTACATTTTTAATATGAGGAATAAAACTGAGCTCAGAGTAAAAAATGACGCCAAGGTTCTTCACACAATATGAGGGATTAAAAATGTGTAGTTTTGGTAAAAGCTTCTCTCTCTGACCTTCGGGACCGATAACTAAAACCTCAGTTTTGTCCTGATTGAGCTGTAGGAAAGTATCTGCCATCCATGACTTGATATCTAAAATGCAATTTAAAAGGGTATCAATGGGTCCTGTGTCATCAGGAGACACGGCAATATACAGCTGCGTGTCATCAGCATAGCTGTGAAAGCTGATGCTGTGTCCCCTGATGACATCCCCGAGGGGAAGCATATAAAGATTAAAAAGTAGGGGGCCTAAAATCGAACCTTGGGGAACCCCACATTTAATTTCATGGGTTTTGAAGGAATAAGTATCCATACTTACAAAGAAATATCGGTCTGTGAGATAGGAATAAAACCAGTCAAAAACAGTACCAGATATGCCCACTAGATTTTTAGGTCTATTTAATAAAATTTGGTGATCTACTATATCAAAAGCAGCGCTTAGATCCAGTAGCACCAAGACTGTGAGTTTTCTCACATCTGCAGTGCACCTAATATCAATTAAAATCCTTAAAAGAGCAGTCTCCGTACTGTGGTTCATCCTAAAACCAGATTGATATTTCTCCAAAATATTATTTGTATTTAAAAAATGTTTCAACTGGATGAAAACCAGTTTTTCTAAAATCTTACTTAAAAACGGTAAGTTGGATACAGGTCTGTAATTATTAAAAACGCTCGGGTCAGAATTTCAAGCCATACCGCTAAGCCCCCAGTCTCTGTTTGAAGCAGTTAAGTCTAGCAAAAATATGGGGAAAATATTGACTTATGTACAAAGAACATGTACATTAGCACAAAATGTAAAACATTTTGGGGTTAAAAAATGATTTTTATACACACAATTGCACATAAATACATATTTATACTTGATGGAAAGTACAACAGTAATAATTGAACCATTTTTAAAAACTTCAAAAAGGACTGCCTCCTTCACAAAAACTCTTTAGAGTCCTTGCATTAAGAGTAAAGTAATAGCTTTTAATGTTTTTGATGGCAAAATGGCATTTTGTCTCATGTTTGTAAATGTTACTGTACATTGAGACAATTGCACTGAAGCTTGATTTCAAGAAAATCACAAATTAAATCAAAATCGCAATATCAGTCGGAAAAATCTCAATATTTTTTTTCCCCAAAATCTTTCAGCCCTATATTCAACTGAACAAGACACACTCTCATCACCCCAACCCGGCTTTAAACCCTTCGCAAAACTATCACAAGCCCGCCCACTCTGTTACGATCCAATAATAGTCTTATTTTATTAATTTTATTAATTTTTTTTTTGAATACAAAATAAGTGCAAAAAATGTGGTGTCACTGAGTAATGTGGTAACAATTGTTACTCTGAAAATTCACTAGAAACCACGATATGAAGTGTAAAATAACAAAAAAAACAAATTTGCCCCACGCCCGCCGGCGTCCAACCACCCAAGTCGATTTCAAATATTTGGGAAACACTAGAGTGTATTATTTCATTTGATAGATTTGATGTGTATATAATTTAATTAACACAATATTATGGGGGTCTTAAAAAAAAATCTGTCAAAACGTTAAAAACTGTGACACTGTATGGGTTGTCTTTTCTGAAAATGGCTGGAATCGTATGAGTTCAAAAAAAATAAAAAGTAAAAATAAAAGAATATGACTTACTTGCATATCTTCTTAACCTCCCTGATTTTTTCCCTGTTGAGCTGCAACTGTCCAGAAGTGGTGAGCTCCTCGACAAGCTCAGAGAGCCTGTCCCTCTGAGACAACTCCATTCTTAAAAGTAACTCCTGTGGAGAGTAACATAGAGGTTTAACCCAAGAGGTAGAGGTCTTCCAGAGCAACCTTTACATTTCTTCACCGAACTCCTCACAATCTCTCTGTAGAAACCCAATTCTGATGAAGTTGTGACGTTGTGTTAAACATAAACAAAAACAGAGTACAATCATTTGCAGATCATGTTCAACCTATATTGCATACACTACAAGACAAGATATATATTGTTCAAACTGATAAACTCGATTGTTTTTAGCAAATAACCATTAATTTAGAATTTTATGGCTGCAACACGTTCCAAAAAGCTGGGACAGGTGGCATAAAAGACTGAGAAAGTGAGAAGGAGAATTCTTCAACAACAAAACTGGCACTACTTGGTTTGGATTTTATTTACCCTTGGTCACAATGTGTGGCTGGATTCTGGCTAAGGTAAGCCATTTTAAACTTTCAATTAAAACTTTTGGGTGTTTTGGGAGTTAAAATAGCTGCAGGCAAGACAGGTGTATGTGAAACAGACAGACTGACGGACCAATAATAATAATAATGACAATAATAATAATAATAATAATACCTGACAAAGTACCTGACCAACAACTGATGATTACAGGTTGGTTCGGCCAGCAAAATTTAGTAAAATTACCACCTCTGGGAATTGGGTTTGTAAGATCCAAATCCCACTCTAGTTAATGAAGCTTTACCACAACTTGGCATTGCTGTACTTCACATGATCAGTAAGTCTTTGACATGCTATGTGCCATTGTCATGTAAAGTAGGTTATAACAAACTTGACTTTATGACGTGTCACAGCATTTTGAGATTCACAAATATGTCTCTGATTGTCACGTTTATGACATCCACAAATATGTCCGTAATGTTCATGTGTTTTAGAGATCGGCAAAATTAAGCAAAATTTTCAAGTTTTTCAGATCCACAAACATATGCACAATTTTCACATGCATTTGCATGACATATCATTTGTAAATATTCACTTCTGCTTGTGAATTGCTGAATGCAAGTTTGTGTATTAGCGGGCACGTGCATATATTTTTGAGACAAACGTCACACAGTTTCAAGATACTGCAGCTCTAAACATCCTTCCTACATCCACTAAGAGGCAGTGTTGCTGTCTCCATTGAACAGGAATGAGCCAACTCCCGTTTCTCGTTTAAAAAAAACAGAGAATGAGTCTTTATCTGATCTTCTATTATGTATTTATTTAATGGTCCCTTGAGCTTGTTATGTTTTGACCCAGAAGACACTGACTTGGTAACGTTTTTTTTCTTTTTAATGATATTCAGAAGTGCAAGTATACAAAAAAAAGGTTTTCAACATTGAACATACTAATATAAGCCAGGGGATATATACATAGGTCATGTTCAAATTAATTCAAAAAGTGTGTAAGTAGTGTAAATAATGATTTTTTTATAGCCTTTTTGCTCAATGAGCTAATGATCAATTGTATGTCGATAGAGTGGCCATTATAAAAGTGTTTAAAGTAAGGATGCGCATTGCATTGATCATGTGCTACCAGTAGCTTGTGAAGGTGTCATCGGTCGGCATTAACTCAATCACTGTCAATGTGATTGATAAAGCTGTCGGTCAACTGTCAAAAAGTAGACTCCCGCCTATCATCCCTTGTGAAATTTGTCACCTGATTGACATACAGGGCAGCCAGTCATACACCTGTTGCATGCATTATCACGCATGTGCATACAAGGGTGCTAACTGGGAAAACTAGCAGTTTTCATTTTGATTCGCCTACTCTAAACGTAATAATTGGTTGTCTATTTATGCTCTGTAATTGACTGGCGACCAATTCAGGGTGTAACCTGTCTATTGCCCAATGACAGGTAGGATCGGCTCCAGCACGCCCGAGACCCTTGTGAGAAGAAGTGGTTCAGAAAATGGATGGATGGATAGACTGACGGATGGATGAACAAACTTGGTAATAAAGAATAAAAATGATTAGGGGGCCAAGTACACCAAATATTTCCATACCGATTGAGAGAAGGATTTTTTTTCTTTTTTCTGTAGTCAGTTCCATGGCGGGCGTCTCTGACTTGAGGCAGAGCGGGTGGGCCGCCTGGAGAATGATCTGTGGAACGGAGCAGTCGTCCACCTGAACACCGGCGCAAGGCCATGGGCCTAATTCTAATTTCAAAATTACATGTGGACAAAAAAGCAGACCTTTTTTAAAAAAATGTATGAGCAGTCCGAGCCTGCAATTGACAAGTGGTTGAATCTGAAGCCCATTGACATTAATCAGTTTACAAAGAAGAAACTCTCGATTTGAAAAACGATGGGGAATACGACAACACTCCCTCTCATGTGATATTGCTTAACCCATTAAGGCCTTAAGTGCCCGGCTAAACATCTCTCTAAAACCTAAGGTCGTCTTTGGAATCACCCTCGAAAACCTGAAGTTTTCACGGAAATTCAACACCTAGAAAATAATAAATGTCTCAGCCCCTGTAGCAGATAGAAACATAATTCCAAAAGAAATTGAAAGCTTAGACGTGGCTTTCAAACTCGCCCGAGTTTATTAAACGTTACTGTTTCAAACGAAGATGTAAAAATTACTTTTATCAGTGCAAGAGAAGGACTATTTTTAATTGTTTTAAAATCAAGTGGTAAATACCATCCAGGTGGACAACTGGTTAGCACGTCCGCCTCACAGTTCAGAGGTCGTGGGTTCGATCCCAGCCCCGGCCTCCCAGTGTGGAGTTTGCATGTTCTCCCCTTGCCTGCGTGGGTTTTCTCCGGGTACTTCGGTTTCCTCCCACATTCCAAAAACATGCATGGTAAGTTGATTGGACTCTCTAAATTGCCCCTAGGTGTGATTGTGAGTGTGGATCTTTGTCTCTGTGTGCCCTGCGATAGGCTGGCAACCAATTCAGGGTGTCCCCCGCCTACTGCCCAAAGACAGCTGGGATAGGCTCCAGCACGCCCCGCGACCCTTGTCAGGATAAGTGGTATCGATAATGAATGAACGAAATACCGTCCAAAAGAGAGTCTTTTTCACTTCGCTGGCCTCCGCCATTACTGGTGGACATTACCGACATCGTCCGAGGAGTCACGACACTGTCTCGTGTATATTCCGATGCATTTTATTGGCTAGGAGACCGAGAATTGGATTAAAAAAAGAAAATGACGTATACGCTCTCCCAACTTCAAAGGTAGAAACACGCAACAGCGCTCCTGGCTTTAGTGGTAGAAACGCGGCTATGCGCTCCCGGACTTAATGGGTTAATTGTTGTTTATTTGATTTTGTGTAATCATTAAACAACACCAAATAAGCAACAATAATCAGTTAATTAACAGTAATCTGAGAAAAATAATACATTTTAATGCAAAAGAAGTTTTTATGCGATTATCCGATCAATCAATGGAATAATCAATGATCGTTTCTATAAATATTCAATTGTGACAGCCCTAATTTGGAGTCACAGCACGGTACATTCCATCTACAAGGTTGTGCAAAATGGCACTGTGAGTAATGCAGAAGGTCCCAGGATGTAAAAGGAATTTGCAAAGCACATTAATAATGTTTGGTTTTGCCATAACAGTTTAAATCAGTTAAAATAAAGGAACACTTGGGTGGATGAACGTTGGCATTTACATGATAGGTCTGTATTAGAAAATGTTGTCAACGCCGAAAGAAGGGGTCAGCTAAAATAAATTCCCAAGGGATGAAAAAGAGAGGGAACTGTGGACCTAAAAAAAAAAAAAAAAAAAAAACTGAAATGGGACGGACTTGGCAAGACAAGTGTGATTTGCACTGCACAGTTTGATGAGTCTGATTATGAAGATGAAGGGCTGTGGTGTGGTCGGAATTTGGAGTTACTAAATCCCCCCAAAAAAACTCAAACTGAGACTACCATCCCAAAAATAAAAAGCGCCAGAGCTGGGCGGAACACGAACTCAGAGCCTCCCGAAAAGCAGTACTGGACATTTCATTATAGTTACGCCAGCTTACAACGACTTTCACACTGTTCGGCAAATGCTAAATAACTATGTAACATAACTTTTATGTTTTGTAAGTATTTGGGACATTTCATTAGGTATGCTAGCTAAAAAGAGCTATGGTGTTGTCTAGAACTTCAGCAAATGTAAAATGTACACAAACTATGCAACAGTGTCAGGTTTAGGGCTGGGTACTTCTGTCTTTGTAAAAAAATTATAGTACCAAAAAATACTGACGTAAGGTTTTTATTTTGTTTCGTAAGTGTATGCAAGATTTCCATTTATGTAAATGTTTAATTACACATCACTAAGTTTCGGTGAAAACAATTAATGCACAGCCTCATTTCAAGTATAATGAATGCCACAGCAATCTTTAGAACACTGCTAAAGTTATGCTAAACTATGTGTTAATTCTCTTAATACATGCTGGAAGAAAAAACATATTTGATCAATGTTGACCGTAATGTTTTATGTTTTGTTGGTGTGTATTTTTCCTGGGATACATACAGGGGTGGAGCCAGAACAAAGCTAATGGGTGGGCCTGGAAAAATCATGGTGGGCCTGAATATTTCTCTCACTTTGCACAATCCTCCAGTCCCGACACATTTTATATTAAAATAAAATGACATACGAATAATATGAAGTACATTTCTTCCTTATACAACCACAATTATGCCATTCTTAATATTCAGTTAAATAAAACAAATAATTTCATAATTCACTAAATATTTAGAAGTATATATTTGTTCATGAATCTCACTGGGTGGTCAGTCTGTCAATCTGGGTGGGCTTGTGCCCACCCAGGTCCACCCATGGCTCCGCCCCTGGATACATCACAGAGTTGGTGAAGTATGTGGTGAAGCGTACAAAAGAGAACAACATATCGGAGAGGAAGCCATCAACACCGCCTCTAACAAGCAGCTTTAACCCCAGCAAGGAAGAACTTGTTGAGCAACACAGAAGCTGCTTCAATCCAAACAATCTAGCCAAGTCATGATAAGAAATCACCTCAGACTTTCAAATAAAGACTATGCTTTTTTTATGTCAGCATTGTTTTATCTCTGTATTTATTGTGTACATAAAGTGTGACAAGTAAAAAGTGATATTCATGGGGGTGTACAATTAGTTACAAAAAACATTTTCATTATAGAAACACAAAATTAAAGATTTCATATAGAAGATGAGGAAACGATGTTCTTTGGCTCCTGAAACCCAAGATGAAAAGGCCTCCCTGATCTTGGTCATGGCACAGGATGGAATCGGTAATACTGTCGCCTTTCAGAGCGTCTTGTCCTTCATTGGCGAAGTTGAAGTCCTCCTGCTACTGACGAATGTGCGCAACGGTTAGCATTAGCTGATGCTATGTTATCCTAGTGCGTGTCATTTTGGCTTGTTTCACCCGTTAATGTGTCTGTTTCGTGAATAGGATGAGCACATTAACATCTTAAGTTTGGTTTGTAACTCCAGTTTCCTTTTCTCTGTTTTAGAGACCACACACAACACCCACACACACACCAATACGAACCCACATTTACACTCAGCTCCCCCCGCATCCGTAACTACAGCACACGTACCTAAATACGCAAGACGCTTCCAACTACCGTGCGCCACCTCACCTCCTGGCCCGCCACTGCAGGATATTAAGCAAGTGAATACTTTAATATTGGACTTTATTGGACACTGCTGACATTGGATGTTTATTACCAAACTGTTGGATTAAATTGATCAAGCAGCTACTGGCCTCCTCCTTATTCCGCCATCTTGCCTTGCCTTCCCCTTCCGAGCATCCTGGCCACAAAGTGGCGCTCTGGCCGGCGCTCCCAGCTTCGGTAAGATAGAAATGTGAACCACCAGATCTACAGTCAAGAGTCACACACAGCTATCGACATAGCCTCCCCAACATTAATGGTCCTTCGAGCGGGATAGTACATTGAACTCAAGCTAGACAAGATGGATTCTCCTCTGTATGAAGCATATGGTGCACGCCGCCAAAGGCATCCCCCCCCCCCTCCGCAATGAAGACTATGAGACAGATCTAGATGGACTTGGCTCTCAATGGTATGGACAGACGACCACTAAAGGAGTGGCCGAGATGACCCCCCTTTCCTCCCAATGTTCTACCCCCTCCCGAACGCAGCTTAGACGGGATGCTGCCCTCCAACCAAACGGTGTATGCTACACACCTGAGGAACAGCTAGCCCTGCCGCTACGTCCATACAGAGAACATGAGAGGTTCTGTGATCCATTGAACCCTCCCCATACCTCTAGCCCGTCTACCCACCAAGTCCTGGTCTCCAGAATAGAGCTAGAGGAAATCCAAAGGGAACGACACCTGCTTCAGCAGTTCCAGCAGCGCATGATGGCAGGCCTCCATTATCTAAAGGCAGTCAGTGTGAACATCCACCAGTTGGTTCAGGCCACCAGGGCCCCCCAACAGTCCAGCAGAATACATGACCCTCATTTCAATTCACCAGCAGAGGCGGATGAGGACTGGCCCCTACCGCCACCACCGTGTGTCGGAGAGGAGAGGAACCAACCTACAGTCGAACGCCTCAGCGGATTGATGGGACAACTCAAGGTACGAGACTCCGACAGCTCCTACCCATAATCCCCTCAGTGTAAGTCACTCCGTCCACGTCCAGCAGGATAAACTGCTTCCGCCGTCTGCGTGGCTTGGTGGGGTTCCATCAGTGCCAAGGTTCACCCCCACACCCTATGAAGTGCCTGTTACCTTACCACCAAGTCACTCTCTGCCACCCCCTTGTCCACCACCCCTGCAATCTCCTGTCTATACACCTAAGCAAGCCCCAAATTCCATCCGGCTCTCAAATCAGAGCACCAGCGTGAATTCAGCATACCATGGGCCCCGTCCAACTATTCCTAATCTCAGTCAAAGAGACCCTGGTGAGTTCGCCCACCTCAAGATTGCCTTAGAGAACTTGCTACCAGCCAACAGCTCGGAACTGTTCAGGTATCAAGTGCTGCTCAACCACCTCAAGTTGAAGGAAGCTAAACTAATCGCTGATGCTTACCTCCACTCCTAGACTCCCTTTACAGATACAATGGCGGCTCTAAATGAGAAGTTTGGACAGCCCCACCAGCTAGCCTTAAGGAGGATCGCCACAGTGAGGGACTCACCTGACATCCGAAGAGGCGACTTTGCTGCCTTTGAAAGATTTGCCCTCCAAATCCAGGCATTGGTGGGGATGCTGAAGACGCTAGGCTCAGATGGAGAAGTGGAGCTACAGTGCGGATCTCACGTCGCCCGCCTCATCAGTAAGTTACCCCCCGAGCAGTGAGTTGAGTTTCGCAGATGTATGCTCACTCAGCGCCGCAATAACTACACTCTTGATGACCTTGCCCAGTGGCTTAAATACGAGTCCTGGTGTCAAGACCTTGATGGCCAGCTAACCCCGACCAAGAACAGAAATAAGGAGAATTGCCCCAAGCGTGACAAGAGGCCACCCAAACGGCCAGTCGCAGTGTTACATGGATCCGATAACATGCCAAAGGAGGTGCCGCCACAGAGTATTTCCTTTGCCGAAGCTAAACCTTCACCACATTGTGCTTTCTGTGACAGTCTTGAACACCACCTGAGCCAGTGCGGAGCCGTCAACCAACTCAGCAAAGACCAGCTTGCGGAGTGGATTAAGTCCAATAAAAGGTACTGGCGCTGTGCTCGTTCTCATCAAGCTGCCCAGTGCAACCTAAAGAAGTCCTGCCCACTGTGTCAAGGTCTTCACCGACGTGCCCTACACAATGTCAACACAGGGCCCAGAAAGGGAGCGGTCCCAGTCGTTTCATTACAAGATGGTGAAGAGACCTCTACCCGAGTGCTATACCTTGGCCGACCAACAGAGGGCGGCAGGACCCTGCTTAAAGTTGTCCCTGTGTCCCTACACCATGGCAATTGCACCCTCAAGACATATGCTGTGCTAGACAATGGTTGAGAAAGAACGATGTTACTGCCACTCAAAAGTTAGGCCTTCAGGGTACCCCTGAAAGGCTGCCACTACGCACGATCAGACAAGATGTGCAAACCCTTCAGGGCAGTCGTGTGTCCTACATTATTTCACCCAGGGCTAGGCCAAGGACTCGATATTGTGTCAGCAACGCCTTCACTGCCACTCACCCACACCTTGTCACTCCCACTGTGCCTGGGACCTCCCGGCAGTCCTGCTGCTGTCCACACCCGGCTGGGGTGGACTCTTCAAGGCCCCTCAAGTGTCATCTGCCTGTCAACCAACCCTCAGCAGTGCCTGTTCAGCTCCGTGGCACCTCAGCGACACACTCGAAGCAGGATAGCATGGCCATTAGCCTGTTGGAGGACAAAACAAAACGTGTGAAAGTTGATGGCGTACTGCGCTATGCTACCCCCTTGCTGCTTTGCAAAGATATGCCCCGACTTCACGCCACCATCGATGCCGTCACGCCCACCCTGAGAGGAGTAGAGAGGAGGATCCGCAAGGATCCAGAGAAGACTAAGGTGTACAGGGCAGAAATGGAGACGTTGATCCAGTTGATCGGTTGTCCAGATCAACCAACCTGACCTGAACCAGGTAAGGGAGGAGTGGTCCCTCCCGCACCACCTGGTTAGCCACAATGGAAAACACAGACTTGTGTTCAATTGCTCCTTCCAGTACAGAGGCCAGAAATTGAATAATTAGCTCCTGCCGGGGCTTACCCTGGGGGCATCGCTTCTAGGAGTCCTCCTCAGATTCCGTGAACATGCAGTAGCTATTAGTGGAGACATCAAGTCAATGTTCCACCAAGTTCGTCTCCTGCCAGACGACCACCCTCTCCTGCGCTTTGTTGGCGTAACCTACGGCAAGAGGAGCCGGTGTCGGTCTATGAGTGGCAGGTGCTCCCCTTCGGTAGCACATGCAGCCCCTGCTGTGCTACCTTCACCCTGCAGCACCTTGCAAAAGATCACAGCCAGTCTGACTATGAGGTAAGGACCTCCATAGAGTGATAACTGCCTTCAAAGTCTTCCCTCTACCACAGCAGCAAAGGACCTGGTGGACAAGCTGAGATTCCTCCTGTCCTCAGCTGGATTTGTTCTGCGACAGTGGGCCAGTAACGAACCCAGTGTTATAAGCTATCTCCCAGAAGATGCTAGGTCTGACAGCGCCGAGCTCTGGCTCACACACGACAATCCAGACAGTCCTGAGTCAACTCTGGGCCTCAGCTGGCACTTCTCCACCGACGTGATGGGCTATAAAAACCGTCCAGTGCAATATGCTGAGCCCACCATGCGTAACATCCACAAGGTACTCGCCGCCAGCCAATATGATCCTTTAGGTTTCATCCTGCCGTTCACAGCCCGCGCTAAGATGCTAGTAAGAGATTTGTGGGACAAGCCAAATGACTGTGATGACCCCCGGCTTCCTCCCGACCTCCTTCAGCAGTGGAAGAATTGGGAAGATGAACTGCGTTTCCTACCGGAAGTGCACTTCCCACGCCCATACCTACCCAAGAGTATCTTCGCGTCGGTGCATAAAAGGGAGCTGCACATCTTCTGCGACATATCTGAGCGGGCCTACAGGGCCGTGGCATACCTTAGGACGGTGGGAGACAATGGCTCAACCCACCTGGCCTTTGTGATGGCTCGATCCAGAGTTTCCCCAAGGACGCTTGCTCTCAATGCCACGACTGGAACTGTGTGGCGCATTAACCGGAGCTCAGATTGCAAAGCTCCTGGACGGAGAACTCACCCTGGAGATCAACAAGACTGTCATGTGGACTGATTCTACCACAGTGCTGACCTGGCTGCGGTCAGAATCTTGTCGCTTCAAAGTCTTCGTCGGCATTCGTGTGGCCGAGATGCAAGAACTGACCTCTCAGCACTTATGGCGCTATGTTGATTCCCCTCAGAATCCTGCAGATGACATCACCCGGGGCAAAGCACTGCAGGACCTGGTACGTCCCAATCGTTGGTGCCAAGGTCCCCCCTTCCTCCTCTTGGACCCAGAGCAGTGGCCAAAAGATCCAGTTGGTGACTTGACCGACCTACCAGATCCCACTGAGCTCCGCAAGCCAACGTTCTGTGGGATGACAGGCTTTGCTTCAGACCCAGCATACCCACACCTGCTCCAATATAGCACGTGGAAGGAACTAGTCCACGCCACCGCCCAGCAGCTTCATGGGGCGGCCGCCGAGAATATCTGTCAGCGCCAAGAACTACCGCCAAGCCGAAAGACTCCTTCTAAGGAAGGCCCAACAAGACAGTTTCCCTGACGAGGTCTGCCTTCTTAAGGTTGGAAAGCCTGTTGCCCGCAGCAGCCGTCTCCTGAATCTGTCTCCAGAGTTTGACCAGCCTGCAGAGCTCATCAGACGGTCTCAGGATCTAGCCTACGATAGTCTACACCCTGTGGTGCTCGACCCATCACATCACGTGACGCGCCTTCTCATCCAGGACTATGACACTCGCATGAAACACGCTGGTCCAGAACGTGTCTTTGCTGAGATTCACCGCGCGTACTGGATCCTGCGGGGAAGAGAAGCCATCCGTCGCTTTCAGAGAACTTGTGTGGAATGCCGACTTTGGAGAGCTAAACCGACTGTGCCCAAGATGGCTGACTTACCTGCAGCCCGGCTCCTTCTCTACAAACCGGCGTTCCACTCCACCGGGGTCGACGACTTCGGTCCGTTCGGCGTTAAAGTGGGGCGGCGATTAGAGAAGAGATGGGACATCATGTTTAAATGTCTCACCGTCAGAGCAGTTCACCTCGACATCCTGGCATCAATTGACACCGACTCATTCCTAATGGCCCTTCGTCGTTTCATCGCTCGGAGAGGAACCCCAGCTGAGCTATACTCAGACCAAGGGACCAACTTTAAAGGGGGAGAACGAGAACTGAATGAGGCATTTGCAGCCATGTCAGCGGACCTCCAGAGACTTCTGGCCCCCCAGAAGATCCAGTTCCGCTTCAACCCACCTGCCTCACCTCACTTTGGAGGTGTTTGGGAGCGAGCGATTCGCTCTGTGAAGACAGCTCTATACACCACCATTGGAGCACAACCCGTTCAAGAAGAGGTCCTCCGCACTGTCCTCATCGAGGTGGAGGGAATCCTCAACTCCAAACCCCTAGGCGATGTTCCCTTGGACGTCAGTGACCCTGATCCTGTGACGCCCAACTGTCTGCTGATGGGGCGGCCTGATGGCTCCCTACCCCAAGTCGTCTACCCCAAGGAGGAGCTACTCAGCCGGCGGCGGTGGAAGCACGCCCAGTTGCTTGCAGACCACTTCTACCTGCTTCATCCAGCTCTACCTACCTGGGCTCCAGTCCAGACAGAAGTGGCAGTCAACTCCGGCCGACGTCGCAGAGGGCTCTGCCGTGATGATGGTGGACCCCCACCCCAGCTTCCTCGGGCCTCGTGGCCTACTGGGCGCATCATCAGAGTTCACCCCAGTCCTGACGATCACGTCAGGTCTGCAGACGCGCAGATCAAGGACAGGATCTACACCCGGCTAGTTGCTCGACTGGTCATCCTGCCCACCCTTCCGGATGGAGATGGACAGCGTCCTTGAACTGGTTTGTACAGTATCGCCTTTTTGTTTCTTACAAATGTACGTTATACATTTGGGGGCGGCTGAAAAGGCCTCATTGATCTTGGTCATGGCACAGGATGGAATCGGTACTGTACAAAAGACTGATGTGTTTTCTGTTTTGAGCAGGCAGTGTTCAGGCAGCTAGTTTTGGGTCCTCTGTAACTTTGCGGAGAGAGAGAGTGAGAGCGAGCGCTGCCAGTTCGAGGAGCCAGTTACTGCGCAGTTGGAGCGTGCTCCTCGTGATCGAGGTTTACGACTCGTGAAGTTTGTTTACCTTTACAAGTTTATCTGTGCCTCTCCCGAGTGTGCGTCCATGAGAGGTGAGTAGTGTCGCCTTTCAGAGCGTCTTGTCCTTTATTGGCGAAGTTGAAGTCCTCCTGCTACTGACGAATGTGCGCAACGGTTAGCATTAGCTGATGCTATGTTATCCTAGTGCGTGTCATTTTGGCTTGTCCATCCATCCATCCATTATCTGTACCGCTTCTCCTCACAAGGGTCGCGGGGCGTGCTGGAGCCTATCCCAGCTGTCTTTGGGCAGTAGGCGGGGGACACCCTGAACTGGTTGCCAGCCAATCGCAGGGCACATTTTGGCTTGTTTCACCCGTTAATGTGTCTGTTTCGTGAATAGGATGAGCACATTAACATCTTAAGCTTGGTTTGTAACTCCGGTTTCCTTTTCTCTGTTTTAGAGACCACACACAACACCCACACACACACACCAATACGAACCCACATTTACACTCAGCTCCCCCCCATCCGCAAATAAATACGCAAGACGCTTCCAACTACCGTGCGCCACCTCACCTCCTGGCCCGCCATTGCAGGATATTAAGCAAGTGAATACTTTAATATTGGACTTTATTGGACACTGCTGACATTGGATGTTTATTACCAAACTGTTGGATTAAATTGATCAAGCAGCTACCGGCCTCCTCCTTATTTCGCCATCTTGCCCTACCTTCCCCTTCCGAGCATCTTGGCCACGAAGTGGCGCTCTGGCCGGCGCCCCCTTTTTCAAAGTTAATTTGTGCATCTTGGTGAACCTTTAGAAAAAGACTGGCTGTAGCTATTCCAGACAAATGTAAGATCAGGTTACAATATACATATTAAAAAAAAATAATAAAAAAAGACAAAGTACTGTGCATTGTACTGGTAGTACGCTGCTTTCAGTGCATATGTGTCTAAGCAAACTGAAGCGAATCCACGGTGTCGAAAAAGCTATCCATCTTCTCCATCACTAGTGGAATTTCCTAGCAACATATGCTCTCCGCCTGTTGGCATTGGGGAGCATCGTCCACTGCACGAACACCTGTAACATGCAATGTGTTAAATAAGAAAAAAAAAGTCCTTCTATATTTTATTTCAATGACTGTACTTCATACATGCTTCAAATGTTTTAATTTGTCTTGTGAGAGTCCTGGGAATGATCACTGAAATAAGCAAGTGGCGTGGCTAGTACAGGAGAGAGGAATATGTGAGCTGAAAAATAATAGTGAAATTACAGTGCATGTACTAGTGCAAATGACAGTAGATGTACAGGTCCTTCTAAAAAAAAAAAAATAGCATATTGTGATAAAGTTCATTATTTTCCATAATGTAATGATAAAAATTAAACTTTCATATATTTTAGATTCATTGCACACCAACTGAAGTAGTTCAAGCCTTGTTTTAATATTGAAGATTTTGGCAAAAAAGTAAAGTAAACAAAAAAAAATCTAAAAAAATTAGCATATGTCATCCGACCAATATAAAAAGTGTTTTTAATACAAAAAAAAGTCAACCTTCAAATAATTATGTTCAGTTATGCACTCAATAATTGTTCGGGAATCCTTTTGCAGAAATGACTGCTTCAATGCGGCATGGCATGGAGGCAATCAGCCGGTGGCACTGCTGAGGTGTTGTGGAGGACCAGAATGCTTCGATAGAGGCCTTAAGCCCATCCACAGTGTTGGGTCTGGTGTCTCTCAACTTCTGCTTCACAATATCCCCCAGATTCTTGATGGGGTTCAGGTCAGGAGAGTTGGCAGGCCAGTTGAGCACAGTAATACCATGGTCAGTAAACCATTTACCAGTGGTTTTGGCACTGTGAGCAGGTGCCAGGTCGTGCTGAAAAATGAAATCTCCATCTCCATAAAGCTTTTCAGCATATGGAAGCATGAATTGCTCCAAAATCTGATAACTAGCTGCATTGACCCTGTCCTTGACAAAACACAGTGGACCAACAACAGCAGCTGACATGGCACCCCAGAGCATCACTGACTGTGGGTACTTGACACTGGACTTCAGGCATTTTGGCATTTCCTTCTCACCAGTCTTCCTCCAGACTCTGGCACCTTGATTTCCGAATGACATGCAAAATGTGCTTTCATCCGAAAAAAGTACTTTGGACCACTGAGCAACAGTCCAGTGCTGCTTCTCTGTAGCCCATGTCAGGCGCTTCTGCCGCTGTTTCTGGTTCAAAAGTGGTAGACCTGGGGAATGCGGCACCTGTAGCCCATTTCCTGCACACGGTGGCTCTGGATGTTTGTACTCCAGACTCAGTCCACTGCTTCCAAAGCTCCCCCAAGGTCTGGAATCGGCCCTTCTCCACGATCTTCCTCTGGATCCGGTCACGTCTTCTGGTTGTGCAGCGTTTTCTGCCACACTTTTTCCTTGATACAGCACTCTGGGAACAGCCTATTCGATCAGAGATTTCTTTCTGTATCTTACCCTCTTGCTTGAGGGTGTCAATGATGGCCTTCTGGACAGCAGTCAGGTCGGCAGTCTCACCCATGATTGTGGTATTGAGTAATGAATCAGGCTGGGAGTTTTTAAAAGCGTCAGGAATCGTTTGCAGGTGAGTTAATTCGTTGATTCAGATGATTAGGTTAATAGCGCCTACCTTTTCATGATATGCTAATTTTTTGAGATAGGGATTTTTGGTTTTTAAGAAGGGGGACCGGAGGGTGTGCTCCAATTACAGAGGGATCACACTCCTCAGCCTCCCCGGCAAGGTCTATTCAGGGGTGCTGGAGAGGAGGGTCCGTCGGAAGGTCGAATCCCGGATTCAGGAGGAGCAATGTGGTTTTCCTCCTGGCCGTGGAACAGTGGACCAGCTCTACACCCTCGGCAGGGTCCTCGAGGGTGCATGGGAGTTTGCCCAACCGGTCTACATGTATTTTGTGGACTTGGAGAAGGCGTTCGACCGTGTCCCTCGGGGAGTTCTGTGGGGGGTGCTTCGGGAGTACGGGGTACCGAGCCCCCTGATAAGGGCTGTCCGGTCCCTGTACCACCGATGCCAGAGTTTGGTCCGAATCGCCGGCAGTAAGTCGGATTCGTTTCCTGTGGGGGTTGGACTCCGCCAAGGCTGCCCTTTGTCACCGATTCTGTTCATAACCTTTATGGACAGAATTTCTAGGCGCAGCCGAGGTGTCGAGGGGGTCCGGTTTGGTGGCCTCAGTATTGCATCTCTGCTTTTTGCAGATGATGTGGTACTGTTGGCTTCTTCAAGCCGCGATCTCCAACTCTCGCTGGAGCGGTTCGCAGCCGAGTGTGAAACGGTCGGAATGAAGATCAGCACCTCCAAATCTGAGACCATGGTCCTCAGTCGGAAAAGGGTGGCGTGCCCTCTCCGGGTCGGGGATGAGATTCTGCCCCAAGTGGAGGAGTTCAAGTATCTTGGGGTCTTGTTCACGAGTGAGGGTAAGATGGAACGGGAGATCGACAGGCGGATCGGTGCAGCGTCTGCTGTGATGCGGACCCTGTATCGGTCTGTCGTGGTGACGAAGGAGCTTAGCCGAAAGGCGAAGCTCTCAATTTACCGGTCGATCTACGTTCCTACTCTCACCTATGGTCATGAGCTGTGGGTCATGACCGAAAGAACAAGATCTCGGATACAAGCGGCCGAAATGGGTTTCCTTCGCAGGGTGTCCGGGCTCTCCCTTAGAGATAGGGTGAGAAGTTCGGCCATCCGGGAGGGACTCAGAGTCGAGCCGCTGCTCCTCCGCATCGAGAGGAGCCAGTTGAGGTGGCTCGGGCATCTGATTAGGATGCCTCCTGGACGCCTCCCTGGTGAGCTGTTCCGGGCATGTCCCACCGGCAGGAGACCCCGAGGACGACCCAGAACACGCTGGAGAGACTATGTCTCCCGGCTTGCCTGGGAACGCCTTGGGATCCTTCCGGAAGAGCTGGAGGATGTTGCTGGGGAGAGGGAAGTCTGGGCTTCCCTGCTGAAGCTGCTGCCTCCGCGACCCGACTTCGGATAAGCGGGAGATAATGGATGGATGGATGGATTTTTGGTTTTGCTTTACTTTTTTGCCAAAATCATCAATATTAAAACAATAAAAGTCTTGAACTACTTCAGTCGGTGTGCAATGAATCTAAAATATATGAAAGTTTAATTTTTATCATTACATTATGGAAAATAATGAACTTTATCACAATATGCTCATTTTCTGAGAAGGACCTGTTTGTGTGCCTCACATTATTGCATGGGCATTTGTCATATGTATGAAAAACATGCCCAGGCAGCTGGTGTGTGGTGATGCAGATGAAAACTGCAGCCCCGAGGCTGAAAATAAACACACAGATTAGTAATTTGTTCTACAAGTGTATACAGCAGAGCTGAGCAGCAACGCTCCGTCCCCAGTTTCCGTCCTGCATATTCAATCGACCCACGTGGTCCCGGCCCATCCTTCGCCGGCGACAGCCAATCGGCGTCGATTACATAATGTTTACGTCACACGCAGGTGCCGTGCGAGCAGACACTCCACCAAACAAAAAAAAAAAATCAAACAAAAACAATTGACACACACCCGCACAGCGTTGCCATCGGTGAAATAAAAAGAATATGGGACACGTGTCATTGTGTCCGTGGGACCGCAAGGTACACCACACCCGAGGGTTGGGCGATATGACTGAAAAGAAATCACGATATAAGTGTTTCATATTGGTCGATATATCGATATATAGATTTTTTTTCAACTATTGAAAATAATGACCCGAAGAAAAATACATTTAGGTTATTCTATTTTGACATATTTAACCTTTAATAAGAGGTCAATGTAACTATGAAAGAGTGAAATAAACTGGTCAATATAAAGATTACATAAAAGATAATGTGCTTAAAGGGCTGAGGAATGTTTGAAAAACTGTCACAATCTAAGCATTTCATATCAGTCAACATTGATAATTATTGATTTTGTTTTAAACCTTTTCTTTAAATAACAGTTAACTGTTTTTTGTACATCCCTATGTAGTGTGATGTGCAGTTTGCCCTTCATCAGTGCATTGTAAATGCTTATTTGCATTAGGTCTACCCCAAAGCAGTTGTTGACACACATATATTAGCCTTCAATCAATGTTCAACCGATGTAAGTGAACGAATACTCTCTTGCAGTGCATACATCATCGCTGACCAACCATCTTAGGACTACTTTATCTTTTTAGCGGTCTCAATATTGCCATAGTCCATTCATATTTTACTTGCTTGATTTTACCTTGAGTGCGATGCCGGTGTCGGATAAGGCTAACTACTGCTAGCATGTCAAAGACAAGAACTCAACTACTTGTACACCATGGCTCCATCCACGGGTTTTTATTTGGGTTATCATGCATAATATAATTTAATTGTAAGAATTGTACTGAGTCGAGTGGTCATTTATTCGAGCAAAGTTACGGTGCTCGCTCGCTGGATGCGAGCGTAGCGAAAGGACGCCAGGCCCGCGAGCGTAACGCACGGCTGCCGGCCCCGCAAGCGTACCGCACGGCCGCCGGCCCCGCAAGCGTACCGCACGGCCGCCGGCCCCGCGAGCGTAGCGCACGGCCGCCGGCCCCGCGAGCGTAGCGCACGGCCGCTGGCCCCGCGAGCGTAGCGCACGGCCGCTGGCCCCGCGAGCGTAGCGCACGGCTGCCGGCCCCGGGAGCGTAGCGCACTTGCAAGCGTAGCGCACGGCCGGCGGGCCCGTGAGCATAGCACACGGCCGCCGGGCCCGCAAGCATACTCCGTTAACAGCTTCTTCCTCGTTGGTTTAAAAGCTGCTTCTTCTTTGGTTTAAACGCTTCTTATTCATGTTTGGAGACGGAAGCGCGCTGGCTACATCACGCATCATGCTGCGATCGTTTTTTTTTCTTTTTTTCTATTGAACGTTTTATCGAAGGCATTTTCTATTGGTTTCGATCACGTGTCAATCGCGATACATATCGTATCGAATTATTGGCCCAGCCCTAGCACACCCTTTTATTTTTTATTGTTTCCTTACTTGACCGCGTATCGGGAGTGCGGCACCTGCATGTGACGCTGTATCGGTAAAGTCCGTTCTCTACGTCTGTTGGCTGACTCCGACCTACTGGGACCACGTGCATCGATTGAATTATGCAGGACGGAAACCATGGACGTAGGGTCGCTACCTAGCTCTAGTATATAGTATGACAAAACAATTGCAATTGCACAGAAGAAGCCCAAAAGCTAACTTTTTTTGCACGCTATGTCACTATGAAACTACGTTTCAGCAGTTGAAAAACGACATGTACGTATGTATTATATATATCAAGGAATAAAGCATCTTGTTTATTCATTTAAACATTAAGAAATACAATAACAACACCCACCAAGCCGTCTCTTTTGATCATCGTCGCCAGCGTCCGGGGTGGGAGCAGGATTAGCTTCCCCCTCTTCGACTTCAGGCTTGAAGCAGTATGTTGACTTCCGAGCTGTCTGATAGCTTGGCCTTCTACTTCGTCGTCGGGAGAATCGGAATACAAAATCTTCTACTCAGAACTACAGTCAGAGCTGCTGTGTTGAGACGTTTTCGAGTTGACGGTGTGTAGTAGGTATTAACGTCTACAGTCGAAAAAACTGGTGCCAATACCTGTTAAAATTAATGTGCACAATTACTCATTCCCACTTCAGTGTCTGTAAATATCTCGACTGGTGCTTTATGCCCCATAACGTCCTCACTGTGGACTGCATACACTGTGAAAAAGGAAATAAGTATGTTCGTTTGTGTAGCTTAAGTGGACGGTTCACAAGCAAACACACAGCACATACCTTAGTCCGAATTATGGTATTGTTATTGTTCATCGCCTTCATCATCTGCAGTTCATGCACCTACCGGTTTATAAATTGCACATGAGAGGCTAAAGATGTATAATGTTTAAAGTGTAGGCACTCACACTACACACAAGGTACGTGAAAATATCCGGCACACACAAAGGAGGAAGTAGGTACAGTTCGTAGCTCCACTTTGGCTAGGTTCACACCGCAGGTCTTAATGCTCAATTCAGATTCTTAAAAAAAAAAAAAAATCTGATTTTTTTTGTGTAAGCGTTCATATTACATTATAAATGCAACCTCGGTCTTGTCTGCTGTATGAACACATGCGTCACCAAAGTGACCCGCATGCGCAGAAGAAGAGACGGTCAACATCACTCCCGACGTTGTGTTTGCGGAAGTAAATGTTGTCCAGCATGTCGAGGCATTTATACAGTGAAGCGATTAGGTTGGAGGTAGAATTAATACAGTATTTGGGGAA
Organism: Filicampus tigris; assembly: GCF_054856515.1. Taxonomy (NCBI): domain Eukaryota; kingdom Metazoa; phylum Chordata; class Actinopteri; order Syngnathiformes; family Syngnathidae; genus Filicampus; species Filicampus tigris. Next base: position 39,603,832 of record NC_141218.1, read on the forward strand.
AATCACAAGGTGACGCTTTAATATCTCATTTCATGGAGACATCACTAACGATGACGTCACGTCATAACCGTGCGTAAAAAAATGAATCGATCTGAGCCGTGGCTGAATTACTGCTATCACCATAAATGTCCACTTCATCCTCCATGTTTCAAGTGGGATTAAATTAAAGTATAATATAAAGTTAATAGTGTTACTCAAAACAACTTTGCAGATTCGATCACCTGCTCCCTCTGCCTGCGCTGAGCGTATTTTGGGCTCCAGATGACGTCAATGTCGGATATATGCGACCTGGCCATTCAGACCGCTGTCGCGTTGGAAAAGATCGGAGACGTATCCGATCTAGGACCACATATGTAAGCGACCCAGGTCAGATTTGAAAAAAAATCGTAATTGAGCCATTCAGACAGTTATAAAAACATCAGATACAGGTTGCATATTGGCAAAAAAAATTCGATCTGGGTCGCATTTGCCTGCGGTGTGAACCTAGCCCTAGTTTTGGGAATTCTGTAGTGATCCAAACTATCCGTCTATTTCTGCAAGATATTGGTCTCTGGTGTCACTGTCTTGCGACATCTAACATGTTTTTGAATCGACAAATACACAGCCTTTAACTACGCTCATTGAACCGTAGCTTCCAACATGGCGGGTGATGACGTCGTGATGACGCGTATCACGGGCCATGTTGTGGGTGTGGCAACGCTGCTCAGCACAACTCTTTTCTTGCTGCATTCATATTCCGTTTAGTTTGTTGAACATCGATATTGTTATGTGAGCTGACGAGGCAAACGTCAGTACCCTTAATTGGTTTAAAATACTCATGTACCAATGGGTATAAAATAAGTACACACTCCACTTACCCGGTGACAGCTTGTAAGGATGTAAACCTCGTTCCGAATATCAGTTTCTTCAGATCAATCTGAACGCCCTTTTTCCGATCGTCAACTGTTTCCAGCAATTTCGAGACGAATATTTTTTTTTTTGCTAGCTGTTGTAGCAGACCGACGTAACTCGTTTTCTTCTCCTCGAGCACTCCTCGGATTATTATTTTTGCCGAGGAACTCTGTGAGCACAATGTGAGTCGCGCATGCGCAAAAGATCTGCTATATTTGGTCGCTAACTACGGCAAGTACGCTCGGACAAAATATGTAGTTATAGCTTTGCACAATTTGTGCTACGCTTTCTTAAAACCCTAAAATACTATATATGAATGACAATGGCAATTATTAGTTCATATCCAGTAAAAAACGTTTATTTGCCGTTCAACCTACCACAGTAGGCTATCTATCTATGTATGTATCTATCTATCTATCTATCTATCTATCTATCTAAAATATATTTTTTAAAACTCCAGCAAAATTAAACCAATTTCTCAGTGAAGCATGAAAAATACAAAACCGAGCAACCAATCAACAATTTGCTGTAAAAATACACATTCTAAGGTCTCTATATCTTAATTTAAAAAACAGTTAATTTGTTCTAAAATTTGTCTCAGGAAATCATTACAAGCATGGATTTTTCAAATCTTTATCATTCAAAACCAGCACCAATCATAATATCCATAAAACATGAGAAAGGACAGTTCCTACGTCACTTCCGCTGATGCCGCGGCATGTCATGACCACTGCCTCATGGATGCCTCAGTCGAGGCGCCTGCCTTTGCATTTCTTCATGCCCTCGGTAGATGTCGCAACTCCAATCGACCTGCTGCCACTTCCGTTTATTATTTCACGCCACCGAACGTTTTTATAAACGGCTTATTTTTGTTTGTATGTGTTAATAAACGTATTATTTTTGTTTGTGCGCAATATACACTATTAAAATCTATAGAAGCATACAACCAACTACCTGCTGCAGCCTATTTATAAAATATTTTCTAATTTTCTTGGTGGACTATGTACGCTGTACGATTTATTTATGTATTTTGTACTGTATGTATGTTTGTATGTATTTATTTGTTTATTTATTTATTACTTGTTTGACTTTTATTGCCGTTTTAATAATTACTTTACAAGCGGCTCGGATAATGGAGGGATGGAATTTTATATTGATTGTGATTGAGTCTCTTTAGATCTGAAGAGTTCAGATGTTGCGGCAGCTGCCTGAATGATTTCCCTCTTTTTTAGGAGATGTCTCGACTCCTGTCGACCTGCTGCCGCTGCATTTTCTGTTTCCACGGCAACATTCCACAGCTTGACTATACTAGTGGACACTGTCGTGTTCTTTGATCGAACAAAATAATACGTGGGACAACTGTGAACTTATCGGTAGCTTTTTACTTTTCTTCAATACTCAAACTGCTTGCCTCGCCACAGTGCATGTCCAATACATCACGTCTGGTCCGTGACCAAAGTTCAGTATAACCAACAAGATAATTCAGTCTACTGTAATTTTGTTGACACATCTCCCTTTGTTAAAAAACAAATCAAATACTTTTTGTTTGTTTCACACTTGTAGCTGGTGCAAATCAACTGTTAAACTTTTGTTTTCTTTTTGCTTTACCAATTACATCATATAACATTAAACACTTAGCTTGTATTTCTTTACAAAACATTAACTCTTAATACCACGGTTATGAACATTCTGTGTATGTATGGTTTTAACTGTTCTTTACAGATCTACCCTTTTAGGTTTGATAATGGCTCTTCCTGATCTAGTTTTCACAACATCAGTATTTACAGGAGAAACAGGAGGAACACTTGATATTTGTTTCACCTGCTCTGAAGGTACATTTGACTCACTCTGCTTTTTGTTACACTTTTCATCCAAAGGTGAATGTAAAGGAATCAAATGCATGCGATTGTGTCTCACTGTTCCCTGTGGTAAGTCCACTGTGTAAGATCTTGGCGTCGCGTGACTTCGGATAACAGTGCCTGGTGTTTTTGCATCTGTCACCTACACTTGTTCTCCTGGTGACAAGTTACACAGAGGTTTTGCTCTGTGACGTTTATTGTAGTTTTAAATGTCCGACATCCTCTTCACCCTTTCCTTTTGAGCGAGCGTGACACTGTCTGGCAGTGCCGGGTCCAACTGCGAAGGGATGGTTGGCAGTGTTGTCCTCAGGCGACGACCCATGTGTAGTTCATTCAGCAGGGCTGTACCCATTCTGAAGAGGAGTAGCTCTATAGGCAAGAAGAGCTAATTGAAGGATGACACTCCTCAATGTCAATATGAGTTTTTAATGACAGATGAGGAAGCCCTCCATCAAAACAAATCAATAGTAAGGATGTGAAAAACAATATAAATCTACCAACCTTGACAACTGCAACAGATTAACAGTAAACCTCCTGCATTCAGCAGTAGTGGTCTAGCTATCATCTAACTAACAGCAGGGTAACATGCTCATCACTAAGCGTAATTAAAATAATACACAGATATTGCGGGCATAAAGATGACAATAATACAGGAGTGTCAGGAGTGTCAAATAAACATCAGGCAAACACTTACAATAATCAAAGGAACGGCTCTCCAACATCGTAGAACGCACGTCTGCTTTCATCCGTTGGGATAGTGACACTGAGCCAAATAACGGCAGGTGCTTTCATCTAGCACCGCAGGCATGACAATCAATCCGACACTGCCACCTAAGTGGAGGGTGAAACATCCTTCAGCATGTTTAGGCGAAACACCTAAAGTTTGTAGACGATTGGATAAAATGTCTAGGAGGAGTTTGTTAAAGTATGACCTTTACCAAAATGGCAAGAATGTCACCCTATTCCAAAATAAGTAAAAATGGCGGACTTCCTGTAAGATTTAGCCAATGGCTATAGGATACTTTTTTGTAGGTCTTGGGCTGTTACAGATGTCTCCAAATTGTCACAGACCTAAGTAAAATGTAGAACCGTGAATGCTTCCTTAAATGTGTAGAGGGATGTAGAGTGACATTTTTTTAAACAAGCACATGAAATGTCTACAGTTTTTTATTTGTATGCCATGTCTAATGTATGTGCAAAATTTTCACGAGTTTCACAGGTTTAGACACTCAAAAACTGCATCATTTTCCGCCATAAACATTGCATTGCCGTGGCAACAGCGTGCAATGAAATTAAAGTCTTTCAATAAATTTTCATCTTAACCAGATTTAGATGAAACACAGGAATGATGAAACACAAAGTTTTATGCTCAGACCCCGTCATCGAGTGTTTCGAAAACGTGAAAGATTTTTCCCAATTGTTTTCCAACGTGATGAGATGGAACAACCCAAATTTGAAGTCAATCGGGTGAACCATCTCGGACTTGGGGGCAAATGTATGACCCCTGTAAACGTGCACAAATGGTACAAAGTTGTACTTTCAAATACTCATTACTAACTTTCTGGACAACAAAATGAAAAGATTTCAATAACTTTTTATCTTAAACATCTTTAGATGAAGCATGCAAAGTTTGAAGACGATCGGATAAATGCTCTAGGAGGAGTTCGTTAAAATATGATCACCGTGAAAGTCACCAAAAATTTTGACAATTCCAAAGGAAATTCAAAATGGTTGACTTCCTGTAAGGTTTAGCACATGGCTATAAAAGACATTTTTGTAGGTCTTAGGCTGCTACATATACCAGCAAATTTTCACAAATGTAGGTAAAACGTACAACCTAGAATCCTTCGTTAAGCAGGAATTATAAAACGCAAAGTTTGAGGCTCAGCCCCGTCATATAGTGTTTCGAAAACGTAAAATATGTTTCCCTATTGTTGTCCCACGTGATGAGATGGTACAACTCAAATTTGAAGTCAATCGGGTGAACCATCTCGGACTTGGGGGAAAATGTATGACCCCTGTAAATGTTCACAAATGGGCTAACGTTCTACTTGAGAGTCCGCATAACTCACTTCCTGTACATATTCGGGCATGGATATCAAAGACTTTTTGTACGTCTGGGGGTACAACACATGCCTCCCAGTTTTCATAGCCGTAGGTCAAACTTACCGGGACTTTCCTTTGATGAAAGCATCGAGGGGTTCTTGGGGGACCCCGTTTTTGAGTATTCGAGTATTGAGACTTCAAAATATCAAATTTGTCGCCAGGCTCGATGTGTGTGCAAAGTTTGGTGAGTTTTCGTTCACGTTTAGTGCCTCAAAAACTCAAGCCTTTACGGAGAATAATAATAATAATAATAATAATAGGTGGCACGGTGGTCGACTGGTTAGCACGTCCGCCTCACAGTTCAGACGTTGTGGGTTCGATCCCGCCTCCGGCCTCCCTGTGTGGAGTTTGCATGTTCTCCCCGTGCCTGCGTGGGTTTCCTCCGGGTACTCCGGTTTCCTCCCACATTCCAAAAACATGCATAGTCAGTTGATTGGACACTCTAAATTGCTCCTAGGTCTGATTGTGAGTGCGGATGTTTGTCTCTGTGTGCCCTGCGATTGGCTGGCAACCAGTTCAGGGTGTCCCCCGCCTACTGCCCGAAGACAGCTGGGATAGGCTCCAGCACGCCCCGCGACCCTTTTGAAGACAAGCGGTACAGATAATGGATGGATGGATAATAATAATAATAAGAAGAATTTCTACGAAAACAATAGGTTCCTTGCAGCTTTCGCTGCTCGGGCCCTAATAATAATAATAAGAATTTCTACAAAAAAAAATAGGGTCATAGGGTCCATGCAGCTTTCGCTGCTCGGGCCCTACTAATAATAATAGTAATAAGAAGAATTTCTACGAAAACAATAGGGTCCTTGCAAGGCCCTAATAATAACCAGAGCTGCGAGCAACTATAACGGGCCCTCGCAACCCTGGCCAAATTGAGGTACTTGCAAGTCGGGGTCATTGCAAATCGGGGTACGTGCACATAGGTTAATAAGCATAAATAATGTCGGCATCATTTTTTTTTATAGTGCCTCATCATGGCATCAGCGTACGATGAAATAAAAAGCTTTCAATAACTTTCATCCTTACACATGTTTAGATGAAACACAGAAAGTTTGAAAACTTTTGTCGGTCTTAGGCTGTTAAATATGCCACAAAATTTTCAGAGATGTAGGTGAAACGTACAACTCAGAATCCTTCGTTAAGCAGGAATTATGAAACGCAAAGTTTAATGCTCAGCCCCCATCATATAGTGTCTTGAAAACGTAAAATATTTTTTCCTATTGTTGTCCCATGTGACATATACCACCAAATTTTCATAGATGTAGGTGAAACGTACAAACCAGAATCCTTCGTTAAAAAGGAATTATGAAACTCATAGTCTGATGCACAGCCCCTGTCATCTAGTGTTTTGAAAACGTAAAATATTTTTCCCTATTGTTTTCCAATGTGATGAGATGGTACAACCCAGATTTGAAGTCAATCGGGTAAACCATCTCGGACTTGGGGGCAAATGTATGACCCCTGTAAATGTGCACAAATGGTCCAAAGTTTTACTTTCAAATACTCATTACTCACTTCCTGGACAGCGAAATAAAATGATTTCAATAACTTTTCATCTTAAACATCTTTAGTTGAAGCATGCGAAGTTTGAAGACGATCAGATAAATGCTCTAGGAGGAGTTCGTTAAAATATGACCACTATGAAAGTCACAAAAAGTTGCTAATTCCAAAGTAAATTCAAAATGGTTGACCTACTTTAAGTTTTAGCACATGGCTTGAAAGACATATTTGTAGGTCTTAGGCTGTTACATATACCACCAAATTTTCATAGATGTAGGTGAAACGTACAACCCAGAATCCTTCGTTAAAAAGGAATTATGAAACGCAATGTTTGATGCTCAGCCCCCGTCATATAGTATTTCGAAAACGTAAAATATTTTCCCTATTGTTGTCCCATGTGATGAGATGGTACAACTCAAATTTGAAGTCAATCGGGTGAACCACCTCGGACTTTGGGGGCAAATGTATGACCCCTGTAAATGTGCACAAGGGGTCCAAAGTTGTACTTTCAAATACTTACTACTCACTTCCTGGAAAACACAAAGTTTTCAATAACTTTTTATCTTTCAAAAACGAAAAATAATTTCCCCTATAGTTCTCCCACGTGTTCAGACGTTACAACCCAAATTTGAAGTCAATCGGGTGAACCATCTCGGACTAGGGGTCAAATGTATGACCCCTGTAAATGTGCACAAATGGGCCAACGTTCTACTTGAGAAAACTCATAACTCACTTCCTGTTAAGGCATGGGTACCAAAGACTTTTTGTACGTCTGGGGGTGCTACACGTGCGTCCCAGTTTTCGTAGCCATGGGTCAAACTTATTGAGGCATGACTTTCATGAACCACAGGCCAAAACATTGCGACAAATTCCAAAGTAAAACCAAAATGGAGGACTTCCTGTAAGGTTTAGCACATGGCTATAAAAGACAGTTTTGTAGGTCTTCTGCTGTTACGTATATCACCAAATTTTCGTAGCTCGATGTGAAACATACAACCCAGAATACTTCATTAAGAGAGAATTATGAAACTCAAAGTTAGATGCACCGCCCCCGTCATATAGTGTTTCGAAAACGTAAAATATATGGCCCTGTTGTTGTCCTAAGTGTTGAGATGGTTCAACCCAAATTTGAAGTCAATCGGGTGAACCGTCTACGACTAGGGGGCAAATGTATGACCCCTGCAATTTTGCACAAATGGGCCAAAATTGTACATTAAAATACTCATAACTCCCTTCCTGTACATGTTTGGGCATGGGGACCAAAGAATTTTTGTAGGTCTGAGGTCTGACGTGCCTCCCAGTTTTCATAGCCGTAGGTCAAACTTACCGGGACTTTCCTTGGATGACAAAACCGAGGGGCTCTTGGGGACCCCATTTTTGATTACTCGAGTATGCCGACTTTAAAATATAAAATTTTTCACCAGGCCCAATGTGTGTGCAAAGTTTAATGAGTTTTCGTTCACATATATGTTATTCTACACCATTCAACTTAATTCTTCTTCTTCCTCGCACTTTTTTGGCGTACTTCTATTTCCACATTTTTCAACCAATTCTCGCCATTCCAACTTCAATGTATTCCAAAAATTCACGGCACCCGGGTGTCCTTTTTCTTTATTAAAAAAATGTACAGTTTCCCCCAAATTCCCAGTTTTTCACCCCCCAAAAACCCATTCATTTCCAATGGCATTTCAACCTTTCCCATTTCCACCATTCCAATTTAAAATTCACAAGATTCAACTCATTCAACTCACATTGGTAAAGCTATTCAACACACCCACAATTCCTATTTCCCAAAAATGCAACTTATTCACCTGTAAAAAAAACACAAAATTCCACTATTCATTCCCATTGCAATGTTCAACAATTCACATGTACACCATTCCAATTTGAAATTCACAACATTCATCTCATTCGACTCATATTGGTCAAGCTTTTCAACATACCCCAAATTCCTATTTCCCACACATTCAACTCATTCACCCTGAAAAAAACCCCACAATAATTCAACTATTCACCATTAATTTCCATTGTAACGTTCAACTTTCATATTTACACCTTCCCAATTTCCACAAATTCAAGTCATTCAACTCATTAAACTCACATTCAGCTTTTCAACACCACCAAAATTCGTACTTCCCACACATTCCACTCATTCACACTTAAAAAGCCCACAAAAATTCAACTATTCACCATTAATTTCCATTGTCAGATTTAACTTTTCACAATTATACCTTCCCAATTTCCACAAATGCAAGTCCTTCAACTCATTCAGCTCACATTCAACATTTCAACACCCCCAAAACTCCTACTTTCCACACATTCAACTCATTCACACTTAAAAACCCACAAAAATTAAACATTTCACCATTCATTTCCATTGGAACGTTCAAATTTTCAAATTTACACCATTCCAATTTCCACAAATTCAAGTCATTCAACTCATTCAGCTCACATTCAGCTTGTCAACACCCCCAAAATTCCTACTTTCCACACATTCAACTCATTCACACTTAAAAAACCCACAAAAATTAAACTATTCACCATTCATTCCCATTGGAATGTTCAACTTTTCACATTTACACCTTCCCAATTTCCACAAATTCAAGTCATTCAACTCATTCAACTCACATTTAGCTTTTCAACAGTACCAAAATTCGTACATGCCACACATTCCACACTTAAAAAATCCACAAAAATTCACCATTCATTTCCAGTAGACCAGTGTTATTGCCCCTTGGTCTACCCAGTGCGGCGGCCATCTTGGACAGGGACATTAGCTTGACTGCTGATACTCACCCCGAGGTCTCCCCAATGCGGCGGCCATCTTGGGCAGGGACATTAGCTAGACTGGGGACACTCACCCCGAGGTCTCCCCAGTGCGGCGGCCATTTTAGGCATGGACATAAGATAGACTGGGGACACTCACCCCGAAATCTCCCAGTGCGGCGGCCATCTTGGACAAAGACATTAGCTAGACTGGAGATACTCACCCCGAGGTCTCCCCAGTGCAGCGGCCATCTTGGACCGGAACATTAGCTAGAGTAGGGATACACACCCCGACTTCTCCCCAGTAGGGCAGGGACATTAGCTAGACTGGGGATACTCACCCCGAGGTCTTTCCAGTGCGGCGGCCATCTTGGACAAAGACACTAGCTAGACTGGGGATACTCACCCCAAGGTCTCCCCAGTGCGGCGGCCATCTTAGGGAGTGACCCCTAGTGACCCGGAAGTGACCCAAATGACGTGAAAATGAACCGGAAGTGACCCAAATGACCAAGAAATTAACCGGATGTGACCCAAATGACCCGAAAATGAACCGGAAGTGACTCAAATGACCCGGAAATTAACCAGAAGTGAGCCAAATGACCCTGAAGTGACCCAGAAGTTTCCCAAGTGTACCCATAAGTCACCCGGAATTGACCCAAGTGACCCGGAAGTGAAGTGTTTCCTAACTTCCTATTTTCTTGCTCCCCTTCTGCTTTTTATGTCCTCATTCCAGGCCATTGTACATCATTCGCGATCATTCAACTTCATTCAACTATATTCCACTTCCTTCAGCGTTATTAAACTTCATTCTCACTTCATTCAACTTCATTCACCTTTATTCAACTTCATTCAACTTCATTCCACTTCATTCCACTTTAATCAACTTCATTCGGCATCATTCAACATTATTCAGTGTCACTTCATCCAACTATTACACTTTATTCAACTTCATTACAAAGCAATCCGCAGTTTCTGCGGAGCTTCCTTTGGCTTCACACGCAATTTCTCCAGGAATTGCATTCTCTAGTAATGATAAGAATTTCTACAAAAACAATAGGCTCTTGCAGCTCTCGCTGCTCTGGACCTAATAATAATAAGAATTTCTATGAAAACAATAGGGTCCTTGCAGCTTTCACTGCTCGGGCCCTGATAATAAGAATATCTATGAAAACAATAGGGTCCTGGCAGCTTTCGCTGGTCGGGCCTTAATAATAATAATAATAAGAATTTCTACGAAAACAATAGGGTCCTTGCAGCTTTCACTGCCCGGGACCTAATAATAATAATAAGAATTTCTACGAAAACAATAGGGTCCTTGCAGCTTTCACTGCTTGGGCCCTAATAATAAGAATTTCTACGAAACCAATAGCGTCCTTGCAGCTTTCGCTGCTCGGGCTTTCGCTGCTCGGGCCCTAGTAATAATAATAAGATTTTCAACGAAAACAATAGGGTCCTTGCAGCTTTCGCTCCTCGAGACCTAATAATAATAAGAATTTCTATGAAAACAATAGGGTCCTTATAGCTTTCATTGCTCGGGCCCTAATAATAAGAATTTCTACGAAATCAATAGCGTCCTTGCAGCTTTCGCTGCTCGGGCTTTCGCTGCTCGGGCCCTAACAATAGGGTCATTGCAGCTTTCGCTGCTCAGGCCCTAATAATAATAATGAGAAGAAGAATTTCTACGAAAACAATAGGGTCCTTGCAGCTTTCGTTGTTCAGGCCCTAATAATAATAATAATAAGAAGAAGAATTTCTACAAAAAAACAAAAGGGTCCTTGTGGCTTTCGCTGCTCGGGCCCTAAATAATAATAAGAATTTCTACGAAAACAATACAGTCCTTGCAGCTTTCGCTGCTTGTGCCCTAATAATAATAATTTCTAGGAAAACAATAGGGTCCTTGCAGCTTTCGCTGCTCGGACCCTAATAATAATAATAAGTTCTACGAAAACAATAGGGTCCTTGGAGCTTTCACTGCTCGGGCCCTAATAATAATAAGAATTTCTACGAAAACAATAGGGTCCTTGCAGCTTTCGCTGCTCGGCCCTGATAACAGTAATAAGAATAAGAATTTCTACGAAAAAGATAGGGTCCTTGCAGTTTTCGCTGATCGGGCCCTAAATAATAATACGAATTTCTACGAAAACATTACAGTCATTGCAGCTTTCGCTGCTTTTGCCCTAATAATAAGAATTTCTACGAAAACAATAGGGTCCTTGCAGCTATCGCTGTTTGGGCCCTAATAAGAATTTCTGCTAAAACAATAGGGTCCTTGCAGCTTTCGCTGCTCGGGCCCTAATAATAAGATTTTCTATGAAAACAATAGGGTCCTTGCAGCTATCGCTGTTCGGGCCCTAATAAGAATTTCAACTAAAACAATAGGGTCCTTGCAGCTTTCGCTGCTCGGGCCCTAATAATAAGATGAATTTCTACGAAAACAATAGGGTCCTTGCAGCTATCGCTGCTCGGGCCCTAATAATAACAATAGTAATAAGAAGAATTTCTACGAAAACAAAAGGGCCCTTGCAGCTTTTGCTGCTTGGGCCGTAATAATAAGAATTTCTTCGAAGACAATAGGGTCCTTGCAGCTTTCGATGTTTGGGCCCTAATAAGAATTTCTGCTAAAACAATAGGGTCCTTGCAGCTTTCGCTGCTCGGGCCCTAATAATAAGATTTTCTATGAAAACAATAGGGTCCTTGCAGCTATCGCTGTTCGGGCCCTAATAAGAATTTCTAACAAAACAATAGGGTCCTTGCAGCTTTTGCTGCTCGGAACCTAAATAATAATAAGAATTTCTATGAAAACAATAGGGTCCTTGCAGCTATCGCTGTTTGGGCCCTAATAAGATTTTCTACGAAAACAATAGGGTCCTCGCAGCTTTCGCTGCTCGGGCCATAATAATAATAAGAATTTCTACAAAAACAATAGGGTCCTTGCAGCTATCGCTTCTCTGGCCCTAATATTAATAATAATAATGAGAAGAAGAATTTCTACGAAAACAATAGGGTCCTTGCTGCTTTTGCTGCTCGGGCCCTAATAATAATTTGTACGAAAACAATATTGTCCTTGCAGCTTTCGCTGCTCGGGCCCTAAATAATAATAAGAATTTCTACGAAAACAATACAGTCCTTGCAGCTTTCGCTGCTTGTGCCCTAATAATAAGAATTTCTATGAAAACAATAGGGTCCTTGCAGCTTTCGCTGCTCGGGCCCTAATAATAATAATAAGTTCTACGAAAACAATAGGGTCCTTGGAGCTTTCACTGCTCGGGCCCGAATAATAATAAGAATTTCTACGAAAATAATAGGGTCCTTGCAGCTTTCGCTGCTCGGCCCTGATAACAGTAATAAGGATAAGAATTTCTACGAAAAAGATAGGGTCCTTGCAGTTTTCGCTGCTCGGGCCCTAAATAATAATACGAATTTCTACGAAAACAATACAGTCCTTGCAGCTTTCGCTGCTTGTGCCCTAGTAATAAGAATTTCTACGAAAACAATAGGGTCCTTGCAGCTATCGCTGTTTGGGCCCTAATAAGAATTTCTGCTAAAACAATAGGGTCCTTGCAGCTTTCGCTGCTCGGGCTATTATTATTAACAATAATAATAATAATAATAATAATAATCATAATAATGACGAGCACATCCACCTCACAGTTCAGAGGTCGTGGGTTCGATCCCGGCTCCAGCCTCCCTGTGTGGAGTTTGCATGTTCTCCCCGTGCCTGCGTGGGTTTTCTGGGTTGATTGGACACTCTAAATTGCCCCTAGGTGTGATTGTGAGTGCGGATGTTTGTTTGTCTCTGTGTGCCCTGCGATTGGCTGGCAACCAATTCAGGGTGTCCCCCGCCTACTGCCCGAAGACAGCTGGGATAGGCTCCAGCACTGCCCGCGACCCTTGTATGGATAAGCGGTATAGATAATCGATGGATGGATAATAATGACGATGATGATGACGAGGACGAGAAGGAGAAGCAGAAGAAGAAGAAGAGGAGAAGAAGGAACGTTCCAAGGTGGCCGAGTAAGTAGACGCTTACTACCGAGCTCTGCAAGAAGAAAGATTATAACACGGTGGAAAACAAATTTGGACTTCGTTCAAGACATATACAGCTTTATTTAAGACAACATAAAGCTGTTGCGCCCAAAAAGATAACGAAATCACACCTATTTGTGAGAGCAAAAGGCCATTGGAAAGCGCCAAAGGGAAGCTAATGCTAACAGCACCGTTAGAGCGGCTCGCAATGCTCTCATCGATAATTGCCATGACTACACTGCCTCACTGGCTGTTTCATTGGCAGAAGATATGGATGAAGAATTTCCAGCTCTTCCTCTCACACCCAGTAAGTCTCCAGTGCCAAAGAAAGCTATGCACGAAAGACGGCATGCAGAAAATGTGGACAGTATTGCCAGTTTGTCGGAGCGAATCAATGCCAGATCAGATTCTCTTCCTATGAAGATGGAAGGTCTTAAGAAGACTATGGACTTCGTATGTGAGGAAATCAAAGATGTGAAAGAAAAAGTGGTCAATTTAGAAGCAAAAGTCTCTAAAGTGGAAGTCCGTGTCGAAGCGTGCCAAAACGAATTGTTGAACTCAAGAGGTATTCACAGAGGTGGAACCTCAGGCTCTTTGGAGTGAAAGAAACAGACAGAGAAGAATTGGGGAAAGTCATCATTGGGATCTGCCAAGCAGTGTTACCAGAATACAAGACCTGCCTGCCCAATACTGTGGACATTGTACACCGCCTTGGTCCCAAACACCAAAGCAACAACAACAAACCCAGGGCAGTCATTATCCAGTTTGCTGAAGATCTTTCTAAAGAAAATCGAGAACGTCGGAGTATGCTGTGGCCCATTATTGAAAAGGCTCGCAAGGAAGGTAAAAAGGCCTACTTTGTGGGCTGCCGCGGATTCGTCAAGGGCTCAGAGGTTTCCTATCAGGTTCACACCAAGTGAGACATTAGTAAACAATGTACACAATGAGGAGAGAAGACACTCTACAACAAAATTGTCTTTTTACTTGCAAGGAGAGCGCAGGGAAGTGTACGATTACAGTTCCTAAAACCCTCCGCCCTCCTGCGCCCCCTCTCTTTTTATTTTTCTTTGGTGTCCCTGATTACAAAGGTGTTCCAGCTCTAAGGGCAAGGGGAGTGAAAGCAGCTGGAACACTATGAACTTGTTTTGTCTATGTGTGTGTGTGTGGGGGGAGGGGGGGTGTGGGGGTGGGGGTGTGTGTGTGTGTGAGCCATTAACATACATATGTGAAAGCAAAGCACACCAAGCAAGTTGGCCTAATGATAAAAATCAAACATATGAATAATAAAATGCATTATTATTCTTACATTCCCCCCTGTTTTTATATTATATAAATCTAAACCTACAAAGCTAACAGGCTTAACCAAGAAAAATCAAACACATGAATAATAAAATACATCATTATTCGTGTATAGTATAAAACTAAACCTACAAAACTAACAGGCTTAATCATGAAAAATCAACATGAATAATAAAATGCATTATTATTCTTACATTTCCCCCCTGTTTTTATATAATATAAAACTAACTATAGTATAAAACTAAACCTGAAAAATCTGATTGAAAAATCCAACACCCGAATCATTATATACAACATTAATCACATTCCCCCCTGTTTCTCTTACATTTGCACAATCCTCATATCATTGAATAGACCCTCCACAAAGGCTTTAATCTACTGAATCACTCTCATGAAAACAAATGTAATTACACCCGAGGTTGTCAATGTAATTTACTCATGATCTCCAAGACCCGGAAAGAGATCTGGAAGAGAAAGCGAAATGTCAACAGGAGCATCAAAACAAGTGTCATCAGTGTCATCATTACTCTCAACTGTACGATAAAGCAATAACGGATAAACATCGTTCAATTTGGACGTCGTAGGTGCAATAGCTGTAGTGATCAACCGGTTGAGCAGTGCTCTAAGACAAGGAATACAACAACACCCACACAACGTGAGGATAGCTGCAAACACAGCAACAGAAACCAGGACAGAGGAAACCAAGTCCTTGTATCTACCAAATGTTCTTTCCCACCACTCCGTCCAAAGAGACGTGTCCACTCTAGAGTGCTCCTTCATCTTCTGGTTGAGAACGCGGAGGCCATCGATGGCCCTGGTGAGGGACCCCTCCGGGGCCGTGTTGTTAGGTATGAATGTACAACACCGGTCGCCAAACATGGCGCACACCCCACCCTTTCCGCCAGGAGCATGTCAACCGCTATGCGGTTCTGGAACATCATGAGAGAGAAGGCTGCCAATTGTTCTTTGATAGCAAAAAATCCTGCTTCAGTATAGTTGCCCAGTTTCTGCACATTGTAGTGGAGGCAGTTGATCCTGTCAACATTTTTATTCAGCATGATCCAAATAAAAATGGACTCCCAACCAGCTGCAATCTGATCAACCAGTTTATACTCATCTGGTACACCTCGAGGGACGCCAATAGCATCAATATAGGTCGGATCTCCATCCCTCCAGGAAGCACTACGCCGACTCCTAAAGAACTCGTCTCGCGGAATGTGCGTCAGAGCTGCCCTCTGGATATCCTCTACAGTAGATGGAAAAATAGTAACAGGTAAGAGCAATGACAGTGCACAAACTCTTGAAGCATTTCTCAATGTGTCATATAACCACACACCACCACCACACGTCACTGCGCGGAATGAGAGGTGTAGCATCCAAGCGCAGGTGGGCGCACCAGGTGTCACACCAGGCGGCGTTGATCGACCCCAAATTTGGGCCTGTACCGGTGAAATTCATACAAGAAAAGTTGTTTTTTGCAACTATTGCAGAAAATATAGGTTTATCCCGCACAGCCCTTGCCAGCGGATAAATTGAATCCCAGGAAGTGCAAGTGGAATTCAGATTTGTTTTGGTCATAACTTAGATAAGACAATTGTGATCTATTTTCGCAGGTATGATACGTAATAACAGTCTCGGTCCTAGACACGTAACGCAACTAAAATTGACTCGACTTGCAGCGTTTTCTACCAATAACATCCAATTGTTATGTTGAACTATCACACCTGTAATTTGTTGCATTTCCCAGCCAAAATCAGTTTGAGGAACATGTTTCGTCACTATCTTAGAAATCAGCAGAAATGACCTTCTTACAATGTGATAAGTGTATCCACGTGCTCCTCTCTGCAAGCTTCAATGTTGCGTGGTAATTGTACGGCATCTAACAAATGTTGGAGTAATTGAGCATGTGTCACTGCTCTTCCCGTCGATGTAATCATGCCTCTATTGCGCCAGTATTGTGCAAAGATGTGTACTGTTGCAAATGCGTATTGGCTATCAGTGTAAATTGTAACATCCTTATTCTGGCATAATTTACATGCCTCTATTAGTGCAACTAATTCAGCAGCTTGAGCAGAATAATGCGACGGCAGTGATTCTGCTTTTAGAATTTCATCTTTCGTAACAACAGAGTAGCCAGTCCATGTTTTCCCCAAAACATCCTTTTTAGATGACCCATCGACAAATAGCGTGAATCCCGTCCCCAATGGCAAATCCTTTAAGTCAATTCTACATTTCGTTGATTTTTTCAGCCAGTTCCATGTCACCCCCAACCTGCCCCCTCACTGCCACCGGCCCCGTCTCATCGTCCTCTTTTCTATGAAACAACACCTTGTCCAACTTTCTTGGCCCTTTCTCACGCTTTTGCGCCAACACTCTCCAAAAGTCTACGTCCTCATACCCATCCTTTCTCATTTTCGCTTCATTGTTTTTACATTTAGTCCGTATTTCATACTGCAGGTTCACAAATTTTTGTGTGTTAAGATGGAAACTGATTGACTGAATTACGGTTTATACAAGTCACATGCTCGACATCGATATGCAGCAAAGCAATGTTCCACAATCTATACCATCCTTCCCCCCTGAAAAGACGTGACAAAGAGACGTGACAAGGCCCACAACTCTTAATTGCTACCCACGTAAACAGGCCTTATGGAAGGATGGTGTCACCTTCTTTACTACATATGATTCAACATTTCCTATTACCCAGTTATTTTCCCAAAAGGTTCACTCACTATTTTGCATGTCTGTCAGTATTGCGTCGCCGAGTGGCGTGTTATCATCTGGTATTTGGTCTACTGAAAGTACGCCATAAATGCCAACAGATGTTCCTTCCGTGTGTGTGTGTGTGTGTGTGTGTGTTTTGTCTCATTACTGTTTGAGAAAAATGTAACCTTCTCTTGCTACCCCGTTTGCATACATGTCTAAGCGTTATTCCATCATGAAAAGTACTTGCCATGTCTTTCACGTGTACACATTGTCTAAGCGTTATCTTATTATGAAAAGTACTTCCCGTTATATTAATGCATTATCTCTGTCTATTTTCTGCTGTCCCATTAATTATTCCCACCAATCCAGCACTTCGAGGGTGGTAAGCACCAAGATTCTCAGATCAATGTGAACCATCACTCCTATTTTCTCCACAATTTGGTCAACAAAATGGGTACCACCATCATTGAACGTTTTTTAAAAAATGCCATATCTGGGGATGATATCCCTGCAAAGTGCTTTTGCCACCGTTAACGCGTCTGAATGTTTGGTATAGGGAATAGTTCTAGCCATTTTGAAAAAGCATCTATGATGACCAAACAATAGTTTTCTCCTTACTTCGGTTCAATTAAAAAAAAAATAATAATAATAAAAATAAAAATATGAATAAGATGAAATAGATAATGTGGTAAAGTGTTACTTGGTCTCAAGTTACCTAGTATACTGTGTCTTGCACATGACAAGCATGCCCTACAAGCATGCCTTACAGAAAGTATTGGAATCAGAATCAAAGTCATAAGTCGTATAATGTTGACTCATTAGGATCATTCAACTCAGCAGCCCATTCATATGGATATTTAGGTAAAATAAGTAATCTGTTTGGCCAAACACAGATGTCACCTGGTAATGTCGCACCAGTGTTTTATTTTATCTTATTTATTTATTCTTTTTTTATTATTTAAAGTTATTGTTCTGCTTCAGGACTCTGTTGTTGCATGCCATTTAATATGCCCTTGTGTAAATTCATATGTCTTTCACTGCTAACACATGTGTTTATCCTGTAGCTGGGTCTGTAGCTGTCTTAACCTCAAATGTGTTCCCATGGGACACACTGTCTGTGCCTGATGTGTGTGTTGCACACTTGCAGACAGCCAGAGTGTGTGTGCCAGCTGTATTGTGTCTAAAAGCTTTGGTAAGAGTTCTGCACGCATAACTGGCTTGCCCGTTGATGTTACCATGCCTCTAATTCTTCCAATACCATGCAAAGGTTATCGCCATTGTGGCAAACGCGAGAACTCGAGTTATTTCTGCCAACACATGCACTGTAAAAATCAAGAAGTTCAGTTTATAACAAATAAATAAATAAAAAATATGGAAACTCGTTGCCTTAGAAATGATAAGTAAACGTAACTTGAACTCTTTACGTGTAAACAAACTATCAATTCTGAGTGCACAGTACTACCACCAACTTAATTATTTTGAGTTTATAGCGCTAAATGGTTACAAGGGCTAACACTTGTATAGCGCGCACCTACCTTTGGTAATCAAAGTGCTTCACACAGTGTACCTCATTTACTTTCTGATAATTTTATATTTAAAAACCGGTATGCCAACAAGGATATATCAGCTATTGCATGCAATAAATGTTTTTGTAACAGGAAAACAATAAAAATGTGAAGTTCCAAAGGGATAGATAGCATTTCCCCATAAAAAAATCCAGAAGTTCTAAATATTTAATTTGTTTAAGACATGTAAACTCAAGACAATTAATTTAATTTGCCAGGAATTACTAACAACTTAATTAAAATGAGTGTTTAGAACAAATTATCAAAGAGTGAGTTAGTTCAACACAATACTTCTGAGTAATATGAATGTTTGTGTTTACAGTGTGGCTATCATGTCCTCAGGAAATAGTAACAATGTGGCTGGGTTTAACATCGTGCGTCTCTTTAGTTAGACGTTGTCTCAATACATACAAGGTAAATGTTTCGCTAGTGATAAAAAGATCATGGTCCTTTGTTAAAACAATGCAGAGACTGCACGTGGCACTCTCAAAATCAGGGGATGGAACAAAACTATGGTTGCACTTAAATAACAACAACTGGAAACTGAGGCACCCATCCATTGCTGCATTTGTTTGTACAGCAATGGATGCTGCAATAACTGTTCTTCCACAGTGCGGCAATGCACCGTCCAATTCGAAAGAATTAGTTTCATTTTGTGTCTATCTTGCCGCACCAAAACTGAGGTCGAAAAATGACCTTTACAATCTATCAACTGAATAAGGGGTCGCAATAATTTAAGATAATGCTGTGCTTAACACTAAAATTTTCTTTATTTCACAAAAAATTTCCTGCTTCATTGGTCTACCTTAAAGGTGATGTCATTTGAGGTCTTCACTATTACATTTTTTCACCAATGATTCCTGCATAATTTGGAACCCAGATTCAACAACAATTTGTTAGACCTAAAAAGTGACATCATCCACCCATTTGTTTGATGTTTTGGAGCCTGGAGAATTGCATTTTGTTTTTGTTTTTCTATTCCCCACTACAATTATACTTCCAAAACTAAGATTGCGTCCCAAATATTTGACTTGTTGTTTCTACATCCGTAGTTTATTTTTGCTTACTTTGTCCTCTTCTTCAACCAAATGTTATAATAATGAACAAGAATTGTTCCGCCTTGTCGCAGGGTCAGACAAGAAAGGAGCAGAGGGCCCAGGTGCCCCTCCTTGATGTCTGCGCTGCCGCTCAAGTCACATTATCTTCGTTTCTTACTTTTTGCCCATTAAACGCTTCTGCTATATGATTGATTCCTGTAACACGGCTACTTTATATGTAATTAACTTAACCATTAAAAACGTCGTCCGCCTCACAGTTCAGATGTCGTGGGTTCGATCCCGGCCCTGGCCTCCCTGTGTGGAGTTTGCATGTTCTCCCCGTGCCTGCGTGGGTTTTCTCCAGGTACTCCGGTTTCCTCCCACATTCCAAAAACATGCATGGTAAGTTGATTGGACACTCTAAATTGCCCCTAGGTGTGATTGTGAGTGCGGATGTTTGTCTCTGTGTGCCCTGCGATTGGCTGGCAACCAATTCAGGGTGTCCCCCGCCTACTGCCCAAAGACTGCTGGGATAGGCTCCAGCACGCCCGCGACCCTTGTGAGGATAAGCGGTATAGATAATGGATGGATGGATGGATTAAAAACGTGTTCAGCTATCCATGCGTCTAAATATTGGATCTTATCAGGATCCTGTTTTACAACAAACTTCCAATCCTTACATTGCATTTTATGATTTAAATTTATTACCTATTTTCCCATTGTATAGACGATTTGGTCCAGCTTGCTAACACCTAGGGTGTTCTAAAAACTGGATTTTTATCAGTAGGACAGCAATTCAAATTTCCTGTTGTGGTCATTCTCACTACAACCTTTTCAGGTGGAGAATTCTTGCTTCTGCATCCACACCAGTCTGCTGTTCATTATCCTACTACATATACTACTAATTATACTATACTAATTATATGGAATAAAATACCTAGTGGTATTTCAATTCGCAATCACTCTGTTCACTTACACACTTCACACAGGGTTTCACAACCGATTTGCACAAACATACACACACCCAGAATTCAAGTGTACACAGGCCTTCGCCATCCTTTATTATTGTTATTATTATTATTATTATTATTATTTTCTTTTTTTAAGCTGGCCAGCAAAGTCATATTTTGTTATCCAAAGGTTTAAGTGTTGTATTTTGGAAGGACAGTGACGCTCTACAAATGTCCAATCTTTGCATGCGAGGTTTTGTTTAGGATCACTTTTATCACCAATTTTACTGTTAGTTTTCCCCCATTCTTTTGACTGTCTGTATCTTTTTTGACCTCCATTACAAATTCTATTTTACCACTAAGATGCAAGTTAAAGTTGTTTTTCTTTTCTAAGTTCTCACTCAGGTTAAATATTCATATTGTTTATATTCTATACTTTTGCTTTCCTACTGGCTGGGTTTTTTTTTCACCTGGTTTGTGAAAGCTGGATTTTCAGTCAATTGCATTTATGTTAATTCTTATCAAGGTTGTATTTTGGTATTCTGGTAGCAGTGCTCGGTCCCTTACTGTCATATACTACTTTCTAATCTTTAATCTTGACTTGTTGGAGTGTTTGTGTTTTTGTTTGTTTGTCTTAATGTCATTGTCATTTGTATCCCTTAATGCCAGGGGTTTAATACATCTTTGTAAACATAAAGCCTTATTTTTATTTGCCAAGAAATCTAAAACTGACTTTTGTTTTTTTCAAGAGAGTCATTCTGTAGCTGCAGATGTAAACTTCTGGAGATCCCAGTGGGTTAACCAAGATACATGGTTCTCACATGGTTCTGTAAGATCTGCTGGTGTCACAACACTGAAAGGTATTTTTTGCGGTAATGTTTTACTTACGGAGTGTGACTCTTTAGGTCATTATGTTTGCCTTATAATTAATTGTGGGAATTCTATCTTTATTACAATTAATGTGTATGGTTATAATACCAAACATGAAAATGACAAATTACTTTATTCATTAGAAACCAAATTAACACTTTGGCTTTCTAAATATCCAAATGCAACCTTATAATAGGGGGAGACTTTAATGTTACTTTAGATAATGCATTGGATAGATGGCCCATAAGACAAAATTCATCACATTATGTAAAACTGGAAAATTTTCTGGAAAAATTTAGTCTTATAGATATATGGAGAAAGAAGTTTCCTGATGATGGACTTAACTTGGAGTAACTGCTCAGGTTCTAGACAGTCACGCATTGATTTCTGGTTGATATCCAACAACTGGCCTGAAGACAGAGTTACGGTCGATATTCTTACAACACCGCTTACTGACCATAGGGCAATATACATTCAACCACAACTCTTCACTTCTGAAAACAATCCTCAAAGATCATCATATTGGAAATTAAATAGTTATCTTTTTAGAGCATTCTGCAGTAAAATCTGAAGTTGCAAAACTGATTAATACATTTTTTAACAAGGCTGTAAGTGAGGGCATATATGGTGCAAACTGGGAATTGTTTAAGTTTGAGACAAGTCAATTTTTAAGAAATTATGGAGCTAAATTGGCAAACACCAGGGTAGTAACAGAAGAACAATTAATAATTCAAATTACCTCAATCTACCAACAACCCCCAAAACAGGTCACTGAAGAAGATAAATCACTACTAAGACAACTCCAACATAAACTGGATGAACTTTATCGTTGTAAAGCTGAGGGTTCCTTCGTCAGGTCCAGGAAAAAATGGCTTGAGAAAGGTGAGCAGAACTCTGCTTTTTTTTTTTTTTGCTTAGAAAAACATCACTCAAAAATCAACACAATCCATCAGTTAAAAATCAATGGTACAATCACAAATGATGCAAAAACAATTTCTAGGTTCTGTGGTGACTTTTACGCAAATTTATATGGTTCAAACTATAATGCAGAGAGCACTCCACTTTCTGGACTCAGTGAGAAATACAAAAATCATAGAATCCTCAGATAGACTTCTTTGTGACAGTCACCTAACTGTTGAGGAAGTTGTGAAATCCATTGCTTCTCTTAAAAATAACAAATCACCTGGAACTGATGGTTTGGTTTCAGAGTTATACAAAGTTTTTTCAGATCAGATAGCTCCATTTCTATTACAAATATTTTTGGAAGGTATTGAGAATGGTGCCCTCGCCCCAAGTTTTACTCAAGGCCTCATAACATTAATTCCTAAACCCAACAAAGACACGCTATATATTGACAATTGGAGACCTATTTGTTTGCAGAATAATGATTACAAAGTTATGGCTTTGATACTCGCGAAAAGAATAAAAGACGTAATAGACACAATTATAGATGAGACGCAATCTGGCTTTATGAAGAACAGACATATCTCTAATAATGTAAGGCTTGTCTTTGATATTCTCGACTACTCTGACCTAGTCCTTGGTGATGTGTTTATCCTCTTTTTAAACTTCTATAAAGTATTCGACACAATTGAGCATGACTTTCTATTTCTATCTCTGAAAAAATTTGGCTTTGGGGATTATTTTTGCAACAGTGTTAAAGCTTTATATACTAATGCAAATGGCTCTATTAAGATTAAAAATGGCACGACACAGAGGTTTAGTGTTGTCATGGTCTGCTCTTGTTGTGGTCATGTTTTGTTTTTGTTGTTCCCAGTTGCTCCGGTAGGGGCAGTAGGTGGATCCCCTGCAGCGCACCTGTTCGTAATCTTAATCAATGGAATATTTAACCACTGCCAAGAAGACAGCTCCTTGTCGGATTATTCCTCTGCTTGCTCATGACCATAGCATCAAGTATTGAATTTTCTAGATGTTCTCTCATATTTTCGCCATGTATTTTGCTCCTTTTGTTGACTCAAGTTTTTCGCCATAGTAAGTATTGTATCTTGTGTTATTAAAGCTACCCTCGGTTGAACTTTTTGGAATTGGTGTGACCTTGTCCTTTTACGTCAAGCAATTTTCATTATTTCTTTCCTTGCCTTTTGCAAGCATTTTTGGTTGTTCTCGTTTTCCTGGTTTTGTCATACCAGCGCCTTTAGTTGCTCTTTGTCGGTCTTGCATATTTTTTCTAATAAACCGTTTTTGCTCAAAACACCATCTGAGTCCACACTTTTAGAGTCTGCTTTGGTTCCGGGTCCTCCCAGAACCCTGACAGAATAATCTGACCATGGACTCGGATCGGTTTATGAAAGCACTGGCCAGCCAAGGACAGCTGGTGACAGAGCTGCTGCTGGTGACAGAGCCCTGCTGAACAAATGGCGAGGAGAGTTAGGGACACGAATAGAGCAGCCAAGCCCCCAAGCTGTGCCAACATTCACGTCACCCACATTTCCTACCGGGATGTACCCACCCATGGGTGGGAACCGTGAAACCCCCTACCTCACCCATCTCATTATGGTGGGGAACCTGGGTTGTGCGGTCAATTTATACATCATTGCAGTCTAATGTTTGATCAGCAGCGCTTTACTTACGCCCAGGATAGCACCAAGGTGGCTTTCATGATTAGTTTGACTGGCCAGGCTAGTTCTTGGGCCGTGGCCATGAGCAATTCCCGTCCTGAACTTCGGTCTTCCTTCCCGGACTTCCTTGCTGAGTTTCGGCGGGTGTTCCACCATCCAGTCTGTGGGAAGGAGGCCGGAGGTCAGTTATTGGACTGTTGTCAGGGTAGTCAGTCAGTTGCTGACTATTCCATTGCCTTCCGTATCTTGGCGGCGGAGAGTGGTTTTGATGACTGTGCGTTACGTGCCATCTTCTGCCGTGGCTTGAGTTCCTCTCTGAAAAATAAACTGGCAATCCATGATGATACCACGATTTTGGAGGAACTCATCAGTCTTGCCATTAGACTGGACAACCGCCTTCGAGGGAGACATCGGGAGCGTGGAGGGGAGCAGCTCCATACCCAGCCGAGGTCGTTCCATATCGACCAGATGCCTCCGAACCACGAGACTGCGCAATCCAGCCATCCCGAGCGCCACACAATTCCAGGAGGTGTGTCTAGGAGGAGGAGGTCTAGGACTGATGGAGAGAAAGCGACGGTTCCACGCGCATGCCTGCTTCTACTGTGGTCAGCAGGGTCATCGGGTCTCCACGTGCCCAACCAGACCTCCACGCCGAGCAGAGCCATTTACTTGTATGGGCAACTGTGAGTCAGCCACTCCGCCCAGCAGTGACCGCCGAGATCAGGGTGAGATCGTCTCTGCGCAGACTCTAGAAGGAGAGACTGAGGTCGATGCTCTCCGAGGGAACAGACTCCAACTCCAGGGAGAAATTATCGGCCCTTACCAAGGCCTTGTCATCCGCGCACTCGTTGACTCTGGGGCGAATGATTACTTTATTGACCCGGCTTTGGTTAAGGAATTAGGTTGTCCGGTCGAGTCGTTAAAAGAGGTCAAGCGGGTAAACGATCTTGATGGGCAACTCCTGGCGGAGGTTGAGCAAGTCACGGGGCCTTTGATCTTGAAAATTTCCGGCAATCACGTAGAGAATAGACGCTTTTTCGTCATGCCCATACGAGCCGCACCAGTAGTTTTAGGATTACCATTGCTTAAGACCCACAACCCGGTCATCTCATGGGACCGCCCTGCCATTGTGAATTGGAGTTCCTTTTGTTATGCTCACTGCCTGAGGTCAGCTGTCTAGGGCAGTAAACCTTCCCGGGAAATTACAGTAGAGGAGATTTGTCTCGACAACATTCCCAAGATATATCATGACCTACGTCGGGTATTTAGCAAGGAGCGCGCACAATCGTTGCCTCCCCATCAACCCTATGACTGTGAAATTGATATAATACCCAACTCACCACTGCCTACAACCCGCTTATATCAGATATCGCAGCGCGAACAGCAAGCCTTGAAAGAATATATTGACGATTCGCTCGCAGCAGGTCTTATCAGGCCCTCCAAGTCCCCATTAGGGGCGGGGTTTTTTCTTTATAGATAAGAAGGACAAGACCCTACGACCATGTGTAGACTATCGTGGTCTTAATGAAATCACCGTTAAGAACAAGTACCGGCTGTCTTTAATGGATTCCGCTTTTGCCCCTCTTCAGTCCGCTACGATTTTTACTAAACTCGATTTATGTAGCGCTTACCATCTGGCACGCATTAAGGAGGGGGATGAGTGGAAAACGGCCTTCAAGACTCCTTTGGGGCACTTCGAGTACCTGGTCATGCCGTTCGGTTTAACTAACTGTCTTCCAGAGTTTGATGATGTACTCGGAGACGTTATAAACGTTTTTTGTTTTGTCTATTTAGATGACATTATGATTTTTTTCTTGTAACCTCCAAGAACACCAGCAACACGTTCGGATCATTTTACAGCGGTTGTTAGAAAATCGTCTGTTCGTGAAGGCTGAGAAGTGTAAATTTCACGTTAAGTCAGTTCAATTTCTCAGGTTCATTGTCGAGGAGGGTCATCTTAGAGCAAACCCGGCTAAAGTCCAAGCGGTGGTGGATTGGCCCACGCCCACCACCAGAAAACAATTGCAACGCTTTCTGGGTTTCGCCAATTTTTATTGAAGGTTCATCAAGGGCTATAGCCAGAGGGCGCTACCTTTAACCCGGCTTACGTCCGTTAAGGTCCCCTTTGATTGGAATAATAAGGCAGAAACAGCTTTTCGCATGTTAAAGACTGCCTTCACCAATTTTGCTCCTTTTGTTGGCTCAAGTTTTTCGCCATAGTAAGTATTGTATCTTGTGTTATTAAAGCTACCCTCGGTTGAACTTTTTGGAATTGGTGTGATCTTGTCCTTCTACGACAAGCAATTTTCGTTATTTCTTTCCTTGCCTTTTGCAAGCGTTTTTGGTTGTTCTCGTTTTCCTGGTTTTGTCATACCAGCGCCTTTAGTTGCACTTTGTCGATCTTGCGTACTTTTTCTAATAAACCCTTTTTGCTCAAAACACCATCTGAGTCCACGCTTTTAGAGTCTGCTTTGGTTCTGGGTCCTCCCGGAACCCTGACAAGTGTTAAGCGTGGTATACGTCAAGGCTGCCCCTTTTCACCTTATTTGTTTTTACTCTGTACTCAAATTTTGGCATCTCATATCTTAAATGGTACTCTTCAAGGATTACAAATTTGTGATAGAGAGGTTGTCATCAGCCAAGTGGCTGATGACACAACAATTTTTCTTAAAAACGCCAATCAGGTACCTATTGCTCTTCGTATCATAAGCGAATACTCTAAGGCTTCAGGCTTGACGCTAAATGTAAATAAATGCCAACTCTTACCTGTTAAAGAATGTATTGAACCCAGTGTTTGTAACATTAAGATCCAAACAGAAGCAACTTATTTAGGCCTTGTCATTTATAAAGATGAAAAAATAAGAATGCTCACAAATTTCCTTCCACTAATTATGAAAACACAAACTAAATTAAATCAATGGCTACAAAGAGATTTAACTTGAAAGGTAGAATTTTACTTTCTAAGACGGAAGGTTTATCTTTCTTAACTTATGCTGCTCTCTCACTTCATGTGGATAACAAAGTTTGTAAGGATATCGATCGCATGCTTTTTAACTTTATTTGTAAAAAACGCTCACATTACATCAGAAAGAGTCTGGAGGCCTCAATGTGTTAGATTTCACCACTTTATATAATACATTTAAAGTCAATTGGGCTAAACACTTTATTAAAAACCCAGTTTCTATTTGGAATTTTATTCCTCAATATATTTTTGCTAAATTTGGTGGCTTGAACTTTATTTTAGGTTGCAATTACAACGTAGATAAGATTCCAGTTAAACTCTCTTTTTTCCATAGGCAAGTTTTATTGGCATGGTCTCTTGTTTACAAACACAATTTTTCACCCCATAAATATATAATATTGAACAACAAAGACATTTTGTATAAAAACAAATCACTTTATTTCCCTACCTGGGTGGAGAAACAGGTGATTCTGGTTGGGCAGTTATTTGACAGCAATGGACAACTCATGTCTTATTCAGAATTCTTAAACGCTTATAATTTTCCAATTACACCAAAACAATATGCCATTCTATTTGATGCAATACCTACTGGAGTTAAAATGATCTTCAGAAATAACTCCCTACCACATTATCCTGTTTCTCTCCTCAGTATTTTGCAGACAGAGATTGGTAATGTTTGTTTGATGCAACAAAATAATTCTAACAAAAAGATTCGTGCTCTGTTTTAGAAAAATGCTGTATCTATTCCACATGTTAGTGTCATATCGGAACCAATTTATAACAACCATCAGTTGGAAAAGGGTCTGGTCCATTCCAAATAAATATTTGATCACTAATAAGGTGAAATATTTAAAATATTGCACAAATATTATTCAGCCAACCATTACATCACTAAGTTTAAAAGGGACATTGATGTGAGTTGCTCTTTTTGTGGAAACCACCCAGAGACAGTTCAACACCTGATTTGGATCTGCTCATACTCTCGGACATTTTGGAAGGACTTCAGTAAATTTGTCAGTTTGTTTCTTTATAAAGACTTTTCTTTAAAGTGGGAAAATATTGTTTTTGTTTTTTTCTGAAGTGTACTAACGAATATGCTTTTTTCATAATTAATTTGCTGATACTTAGGGCTAAATATTTCATTCACAAATGCAGTATAGCAGTTTGTGAAGTATAGCAATCACAAACCGACTTTTTCACACTTTCATATTGATACCGTTTCCTATGTTAAACTATTAAAAGACTCTTGTAACGTAAAGGCTCTGAAGACTATAAATACATGTAAAACTTTTAATTTATTCGAATGTTTGTGAAACCCCTGGCATTGTTGTTGTTTTCTCCTCTGTTGTACATTTGTATGTTTAACTAACACATACTGTTTTGTACTTGTTTGGCTAAATAAAGATTTAAAAAAAAAAAAAAACTCTTCTCAAGTCCACCCCAAAAAAAGAAGAGGAGAAGAAGAAGAAGAAAAAGAAGAAGAAAAAGAAGAGAAGAATAGGACGAGGAGAACGAGAACGAGGAGAACGAGGACGAGGACTAGGAGAAGAAAAAAGAGGCTATCGTGTATAGATTATCGTGAGTTAATAGTTTCACTTGTTTTCTGCATTTCTTCGGAGCAAGCTATACAGACTCGTTTAGGGATTATCAGTGAAACTAGAGACCCGAATACAATGTGTCTCATTAATCCTGTCTGAATGTCTTCCGTTGTGGTTTGTTTGAACGCTTTCTCTTTTAATACTTATCAGAAGGTCTTCGAGACTTCTCGCTTGTTATACTTTTTAAAGTTGTAAACCAGGAAGTTGCAAAGAGCATCTGAAGAGTATTAACCCGAAAGGCGTTGCAACACAAAGTAACTTTTCTCATACTATGCCTATACTATGGTTGTCACGATCTGTTTTTGTTTCTGAGACGCTACAACAAACAATATGAATTAAAAAAAAACTGAAATAATCACAGAATTAAATACAACGTTTACAGCATTTAAAACATGAAATATACAATCACGAATGTTAGAACAGTGGTTATCAATCAAGTACTTTTTAAGACAAACAATAAGAGCTTCAAATACAAGCTACATGACCAACATTAAAAGAAGTAGGTTTTATTCCTAAAATGCAGAGCTGGGCACTTTACCTTTTTTGCCGGTGTGTCCTCCGTCAGCCACCTGTAGCCTTCCGGCCTCGTTCCTCCGTCCTTATTCATAAAAATTAGCGTCCGCCCGCCCTGACCCCGTCTTTTTAAAGCGGTTCCGTCGTACGTAATTTTCAGTAAAAAGGAAAATATTGGCGTAAAAAAACAAAAAAATTAAAACTCTTAACTTTGTTGAAATGCCGTTGTTGAAATGCCTTTACGCATGTTTGTTGAATATTTTTTCAGATTTGCATAATGTTTATGTTTTTTACTATTACATATTTTTGATAATAAATAATATATGATTTTAACCCGAATATTGACTGCTTGTAAACTTAGTCACTATGGTGCTGGGGACAAAATGGAGGAGGAGGCATGGGCATCGTGAAGTCGAAACGTTGTAGGTCGCATACATAGTAATTCAAGGACTGCCTGTATATATTTATTTTTTATCCTGCTTAAGCATTTGTTCTGTTTGGGGTTCGTTTGCTATGGCGCATTTCCGGAGTGAAGAAGAACGAGAGAGAGAAGGTGAATTAGAACACGTGCAGTGCTGCGCAGAGTTTGACTTTTATACTCGTGCACAACCCACATGCGTTGTTTTGAAAATGTGTTACAGTTTCATTCCTGTCAAAAAGGCAGCGACAACAATGGATCTCTTGCCTGCGACAACAAAGGGACCTAGATGACTAGACGATGCATTTTATTGTATTGTGAAAACCCGGAATCGACTGGCCCATTATTCCGGTTATCTCGGAACCGTTCAAATTTTAGAATGTTGGTGCTAAATTTCGATGGGGACAGTTGCTGGCTGCTAATGTTTACGTCCGGTGCTGCAATTTATCGTCTTCGAACCCTTTTTTTTTTTTTTTTTCTTTTTCTTTCTTTTTCTCATTATTATGATTTCCACTTACACACTTTTCTTTTTTTTTTTTTTTTGTTTGTTTTTTTGTCCAAAGGACTAAGGGACTATTTTTCTAACTGAGGCCAGTGTTATCGTTCTGTTTATTGTTGTCAAGTTTGATTATTTCTTTTTGTTGTTTTATGTGGACTGACCATGTTATGGGGTAGTTGCTGGCTGATAATGTTTAAGTCCGTGCTGCAATTTATCGTCTTCCAACCTTTTTGTTTCCTTTATCTTTTTCTCATTGTTATTATTTCAATGCTTTTGGTATGGCCACCCGGACCTTTCGTTTTTTTTTTTTTTTTTGGGTGCAAAGGACTAAGGGACTACTTTTCTACTGAGGCCAGTGTTATTGTCCTGTTTATTGTTGTCAATTTTGATTATTTCTTTTTGTTGTTTTATGTGGACTGACCATGTTATGGGGCTCACTGGAGTTGTAGGGGGGGCTTTTTTTTCTTCCTGGCTTTAACTCTCAAAATAGGGTTTAAATTTCTGACCATCAGTGGGAGTAATTAAGGACATGGTTATGTATAAAAACTGGAAGCTACTTATGGATAGATGTGTGTTTGAATGCAAGTATGTGTGTGTGTGTGGGGGGGGGGTGTGCGGGCGTGTGTGTGTGTGTGTGTGTGTTTTTTTTTTTTTTTTTTTTTTTTTTCACTCCTCCCCATTCCCATCCTGCCCCCAGGGCATCTTTTCACTGTGTATCTTCCCATGAAGGGTGAGTGATGTCTCATACTCCACCATGGCGTGGTCGGGGTTGCAGATTGGTGTCATGGAATTTTAGGGGAATTAACATGGCAACCAAAAGGGAGAGAGTGCTTTCACATTTGAAACAATTTAATGGTGACATCTATCTCATTCAGGAAACTCATCTCAAAAGCTCTGAGGTTGACCGCCTCAAAAGACCCTGGATGAGCCACGTATTTCACTCAAAGTTCTCTGCAAGGGCTAGAGGCGCCGCAATTGTTATTGGTAAAAACACAGCATTTGAGCCTATACATTCGATCGCTGACCCAAATGGCCGTTTTGTTGCTGTTTCGGGGAAGATGTTTAATGTGCTGGTACTCTTGGTTAGTGTTTACGCCCCTGTGTGGGATGACGATCAATTTATTACTCGTCTCTTCTCCTCCTTCCCGAATTTAGATCAACATTATCCAATTATAGGCGGGGACTTTAACCTTATTCAGGATCCTGTCTTGGACAGGTCCTCTTCTAAGGCTTTTCATCCTATCTAACTCTGCCATTACATTAAAGTTATTCACGGACCAACTTGGGTTGAGCGACCCTTGGAGATTCCTTAATCCATCCAAGAAGGTATTTTCTTTCTTCTCTCATGTTCATCGTACCTTTTCCAGGAAAGACTTTTTCTTTTTGGACAATAAGTTATTGAACTGGGTTTATGCAAGCGAATATCACAGTATTGTCATTTCTGACCATGCCCCTGCCTCGCTGGATATGAGTTTTCCGACATACACAGTCCCGAATACTAAATGGAAGCTTTCTCATTTTTTGTTAAATGATTCAGATTTCCACCTTTTTTCAAATATATGACACCTGACATCTGAAGAAGTACTTTATGGGAGGCATGTAAGGCATATTTGAGGGGGGCATATTTGAGGGGGCAAGCTATTTCATTTGCCTCTCAGAGGAAGAAGGTCAAGATGGGCAGACTGTCTTGGCGCTCTGATCAGATTTTTCAAATTGATGTGCAATGTGCTACTGCCCCCTCGGATGCCCTTTACGACAAACACCTCAAGCTTCAGACCAAACATAATCTTTTGACAACAACTAAAGTGGAAGCTAAACTGTTGAGGTCTAGAAGTTGCTACTTTGAGATGGGGGATAAGGCCGGTAGTCTTCTTGGCCGTCAAGCTAGAGCCACAGCCCTCTCAAGGCTGATTCCAAGGATAAGGTCTACAACTGGAGCAGTGATTTCTGACCCTAAATCGATCAATGAAACCTTCGTGGACTTCTACTCAAACCTGTATAAATTGGAGTGCTCGCTGGGAGATTGGGAGGGTTGCAACCCTTTAGAAAATCTTGTTTACCCAACAGTTGACACTGAGGTGGCCAAACAGATGGGTACTCCGATTATGTTGTCGGAGGTATGTGAAGCGATTGGACAGCTACAAACTGGTAAATCACCTGTCCCAGACGGCTATGGAGTGGAGTTTTATAAATCCTATGTGAATGTTTATAACGAGGCATTCTCCATTGGAAAGCTTCCTCCGACCCTCCCTGAGGCTGACATCTGCCTTCTACTTAAAAAAGACAAGGAGCCTCTGGATTGTGGTATCTATAGGCCCATCAGTCTTTTGAACGTAGACCAAAAGATCCTGGCCAGTCTTGGCCATGACATTGCAGCAATCACTGTCTAAACTGATCTGGGTTTATGGCTGGCAGGAACTCATCATTCAACACTAGGCGTCTTTTCAACATTATTGGCTCCCCTGGAGATGAAGTGCCTGAGGTGATAAGCTCTTTGGATGCGGAGAAGCGTTCGAAAGAGTTGAATGGAGATATTTATTTTATGTCCTGGGAAAAATTTGGTTTTGGTCCTGACTTCATTGCGTGGATTGATTTGCTTTATAATTGTCCGACGGCACACATCATTACAAAAAGCATGACATCTGCTTCCTTTGCCCTGCATCGTGGTACCAGGCAGGGTTGCCCCCTCTCTCCCCTTCTTTTTGCTTTGCCCGTGGAACCGTTGGCCATTTGGCTTCAAGCTGAGGAAAGGGTTGAGGGCATTGCAAGATATGGTATTACTCATAAGCTGTCCCTCTATGCCAGGGGTGTCAAACTCCGGTCCTCGAGGGCCGCTGTCCTGCCTGTTTTCCACCTCTCCCTGCTGCAACACACCTGTTTCAAATGATCAGCTCATCAGCAAGATCTGCAGGAGCCTGATCCTGATCCCGATCGTTTGAATCAGGTGTGTTGGATGAGGAAACCTCTAAGACATGCAGGAGGGCGGCCCCCGAGGACTGGAGTTTGACACCCCTGCTCTATGCGGACGATTTGCTGCTCTATTTGTCCAACCCTTCATCGTCTGTCAGCAGTAATAGAAATCTTGTTTCAATTTGGCAAGTATTCCGGTTCCCAATTAAATTTTGGTAAAAGTGAACTCCCGATCAATCAATTATTTAGGATGTCATTAACACACTCCTTCCCCTTTAAAACGACACCAAGGGGGTTTCGGCACATAGGTGTATTTGTTACTCCTTTCTTTGATAATCTTTTCGATATGAATTTTCGCCCGTTATTGAATAAGTGTAAACAGAACTTGGCTCGCTGGTCCGCTCTTCCACTGTCACTGTCCGGCAGGGTTAACTTGGTGGGATTGGTAATGCTGCCCAAGTTTCTCTACTTGTTCCAACATATTCCAGTTTTCATTAAGAAATATTTTTTTTGCCAACTGGATCGCTTGATCTCTTTATTCTTATGGTTGACCAAGCCTCCCGCATCAGAAGGCCATTCTACAGTTACCTAAGCATAATGGAAAATGGCATTGCCTAGTTTTATCAGGTATTATTGGGCGTGTAATATTGGAAGTTAATCATTGGTTGGATGGAAACCCGGAAACGTGCCCCTCATGGGCTCAAATTGAGTTAAGGTCCTCAAAGCTTTCGCTTCATTCTCTTCTTACCACAGTACTGCCCCTTAAGGTGTACAATGTGTCCCAGAACTCTGTTGTCCTTAGTGCTATAAAAATCTGTGTTCAGTTTCGTAAAGCCTATGGATTAATCGAACCATCGGTTCGTGCCCCTGTTGTCAAGAATCACCTTTTTATGCCATTCAATTCTGACCCTTCTTTTGCAGGTTGGTGTGACAGGGGCTTAACAAAGTTTAGGGACCGATACATGGATGATAACTTTGCCGACTTCAAGGAACTTGTAGGCCGCTTTGAGATGCCTAAAACGCACTTTTTTCGCTTTTTGCAAATTAGACATTCTATTCAGGCTACCTATTCTAACTTCCCTAACTGTCCACCGAATCTTTGATTGACTTGGTGCTCAGTCTAGACCCTGTTCTATAACAGCCGTTTACAATTTTTTTGGGATCCCACGACCCTCAATTGCTCCTTTTTGTGAAACGGAACTGGGATGAAGAGACTGGAATAACGATACTTGATGACCAGTGGGAGCACATCTGTAAATTTGTTCATTCCTCCTCTATTTGCGCTAGGCAGTCTGCTTCAGTGCAAAGTTCTTTTTAGGATACACTATACTAATGCAAGGCTAGCCAAAATCTACCCCAATGTTGATGACAGTTGCAGTAGATGTAAACAATTACCAGCTAATCAGAGCCACATGTTTTCACGACAGCACTGCAGCACTGTCACTTAGAGTATTTTTCCTCTGTACTATGTACAGGCTAAAATGAGTGTTTCTTCATACTTTATATGTAGATGTATGTTGGTGTGTATATATACATGTGTATATACACATGTATACTCCTTATATTTACATAGGGTTGATTCTAAATGTTTGCCGTTAATGTCATACATTAATGGCTACATTATGCCGCCGTCTCTGTGTGACCGATATCTTTGCTGCTGTAACACTGAGAATGTCCCCACTGTGGAATCAATAAAGGCCTTCTTATCTTATGTTCTAATCTAGTTAATTTTTGGCATCAGATTTTTTACACATTGTCAGTGGTGCTCAATGTCAAACTTGATTTTGATCCATGCACCGCCCTCTCTGGTTGCCCTCCCCTATCGACACCAGATCTGATGCAGCTAAGCGTCGTGTACTGGCCTTCACGACTCTTTTGGCGAGACATTTAATTCTATTTAAATGGAAGCATGTTCTCCCCCCGACACATATCAATTGGCTTGTGAACAGAGAAGTTCATGTGATTAGTCCAAAAATAACTCCTTTTTTTTTGTTTGTTAAGAATCGGAATCAAGAATCGTTAGGAACCGGAATCAAATCAAAGAACCGTAACCGGAATCGTCCAAATTAAAACGATGCCCAACCCTAGTGGCAACAAATAAATTGCTGGGTCGAGCCGGGGGAAACTGTACGTCATCGCTACATGTGACATAAGGGACCGATCACGAGAGAGAATGTGTGTGGTGTCGTATACACAGCAACAATTTCTGATGTGTACGCGGCATGTGTTATAGACCTGTCGCCAACATGTCTCACAGTACAATGCGTCGGTCACGTGATGCAATGCAGCAGTTGTCGCCCGCGCTGACACTGGTGCATAAGAAGCCTAGAGAAGCCATTCACCGAATAGGCTGAGATGAAATTTGGCCACCTCGCGACCATATCACACGTATGAGGGCCGATTAGTGGGCCGCACTAAAATCCACCTCTGCCCTTGTTTAATCCGCCCCTTTTTTTTTTTTTTCAAACATGTCACCCCCTGTCCTCCGCCCCAAAAATGGATGTCCGTCCGGGACGAACTGCCCACCTCTGCTAAAATGTATGTCATAGTAAGCCATTGTAATATTATGCACAGTTTGAACATCTTTCCTTATAACAGAATATCCTTATGTGGGAAACGACTACGATACATGTCCTGTATGAACGTGCAAGTATGTTAACAAAATACATGTGTAACAACACAAGCAATATAATGACCAAAAAATTGTTTCCCCCAAATTTTTATTGAACTAAACTATAAAGTACCGGTATATGAACAAAATACAGTACAGTATAACAAAGATGGTCCAAATACTGTTGAAAAAATACTGTAAATACTTTAACACCAATGCGGTGCAGTACTTAACTACAGTATTGAGTTTTAGCGTTGATTTTTCTCAGACTTGGGAAGAATGAGTCTGTCTATTTTGAGTTGTTGTGTTGGCTTCATTCTTTGCTGTGTGAAAATGTTTGTCTGCGTATCATACAGTTTTGTTGCTAATTGCAAGAAAGTGTCCCGTTGATCATCACTGATGTCTGGGGATTCATGTGCATACAAAAGCATTTTTCATGCCATCTCCATAGCTCTCTTGATGGACGGTGGCTTTACAACAGGACTATTCTCATAGATTTGAGTTTTTCCGACTCCTGGATGTTTCTTACTTAGTGTCCAGCTTCGCATAATCGAATGCATTTCACTCTCTCTTTCACTGTCATTACCGTTCTTCTTCGTTTGGATGCCATGAACTACAGACGAAAATGTAAATGAATACATTTTAAATCTTTCTTAATTTCAGTAAAACTCATGCCAAAGAATTAACTTAACATGTCGCCGTTTTGGATCCGATGATGGCGGAGCGGTCAGAGTTTTTCCATAGTACGAGCGGGAGCTGCTTGAGTTTACGCGACTGCGGGCTTCCCTATGGGTTCCGGATACAGTACCGGAACTTCAGTTGGAAGTAATCGATCGTTAATGTAATATAGTGGAAGAAAATTGAATGCATACGTTTTTTTATCTGAGTGAGAGAATTTCCGTTTGATCCGATGATGGCGGAGAGGTCAAAGTTTTTCTGTAGTATAGAGCATGGACTGCTTTGAGTTCGCGCTCACTGCGGGCTTTGCTATTGGTTCCGGGTTCCGGATCGTTAATGTAATACAGGAGTAGAACGTTTAATGCATACGTTTTTTTTCCGGGTGAGGGAATTTCTGTTTGACAGAGGTCCGTAGGTGGGAACACTTACTATATAGGAAATGAAATAAATATTTGATGATTCAATTAAAATCACACGGACTGTACAGGTTAACTAGAAATTGTAGCTAAAAAAGTTTTAAACTAGCAGTTCTTAAAGATGATTAAATGTCATTATATTGGACTTGAAGGGATCATCCAGCTGGGATGGTCCATTTTTCAACAAGCTCAATTTATGTGCTTTTTTTTTGTATCAGGAAAATATTAGCTTGCATTTTCAATATCAATTTGTTTTGAAGAAATCAGTACAAAACTATCAACTTTAAGAATACCTTTTGGTAATGAGCAATGTGGCCACGCCCCCCTTCCCTCCCTGTATGTCTTGGTGACCGATCACAATGTGTCCATTAAAAGTCATTGTAAATACGTAGTTAATAATGTCAAAATAATAGGCACCAACCGGCCCCAAAATATTCGTTTACGTTTCTACTTAGTCGCACTTCAAACTCTGAAAACATCACAAAATAATGAGCCTTACCGTGGGAGAATGAGGAAATGAGCAACTTTTGTGCAGTTTCTGCCATGTCTTGTCTGCTTTCTAGAACTGGGTATCGACAAACCTTCCAAAAGTTCCCGTCTGCAAATTTAGCCGACCCACGTGGTCGCAGTCCGAGCCTCGACGGGGACAGCCAATCGGAGCCGTGAACTTAATGTACACGTCACATGCAGGCGCCGGAGAAGCAGACACGCCACTAAATAAAGACAAAATATCAAACAAAAACAACAAGACGACTGAAAGGTATAAAACACTGTTTAATTTCGGGATTGTGGTGAAGCTCGCTATCCGACATTGACGCTCTTAAAGCGCCACCTAAAACCACATACGTCGAAGCAGTAAAGGTTAATAAACTCGGGCCTGTGTGCAAGCCACATGAGTGGTCTCAAATTCTTTTGGAATTATGTTTCTGTCTGCTACAGGGGCTAAGATATAAATTATTTTGGAGGTGTTGAATTTCTGGGAAAACTTCAAGTTTTCAAGGGTAATTCCAAAGACGACCGTAGGTTTTAGGGAGCTGTTGAACCAGGCGCTTTAATGGTTTAATTATGTGTTTGTGGAATATGAGTTAAGCAGCAAAATCGACCCGTTTTTGGGTGATATCTACCATTGCGAAGCGGGGGGGAAATGGCAGCCCTCAGGTATGAAAGGCAGTTCATTGACCATAAATTACGTTATCTATAGCAGTCATTAGACGTTGTTGTTCACAAACACAGCCAGGCAAAAAAAAAATATTGAATAAACAAAAAGCTAAAAATGACTTAAGCCATGTCGACACCTCTTCACTGATGGTGTAGTGGTACACACACCTGAGTTGTGTGTGGGCAGCGTGGGATCGGTTCCCACTCAGTGACAGTGTCTTTGTGGGCCCTGCTACTGGTTGATGACCAGTTCAGTGTGTAGTCGCCCATTGTCTGCTGGGATAGGCTCCAGCACCTCCCCGCGACCCTGTACAGGATAAGTGGTGTGGAAGATGACACGACATGACAACAATAGAAAACTACAACATTTTGTCAGCGGTAGCCATGATTGAGTAGCCTAAAGACCATATCTCAGTTGGCACATTCAACAGTTGCCAAAAGCACTCAGGTACAGTATGTTGCAGATCTTATTCTCTTTTTTATTTTCATCAAGAGCTCAAAGTGTGTCATTTTGTTTAAAAATGAAAGAAACAATTTATCTTATCTGATTCATTAGGTGTTTTCAACCACTGGTCAGTTACACACTCTTCTAGTTCATCAATATCAACAAAAAGAAAAAAAAACATGTTCATTTCATCTCAGGCCCTGTCTACACGTAGCCGGAGTTTTTGAAAACGTCGGATATAAGCCTGCGGTTAGCCCTATCATCCACACGTCCCCAGAGTTTTTTCAGTGAAAACGCAAAAACTTTGCGGATATATCCAAATGTTTCCTGATCCGCGTTTTCGTCTGGACGGGTATAGCCAGAGATTTATGTCGTCACCGTGCGACAACAATGCTTTGACGTCACTTGCGCAACTTGCTTTCATTTGAGTCAACATGGACTCCCACGGTGCTGCGTTGGTTATAGCCATTCTCTAGTAGCCTAAAGACCACATCTGAAATTGTCATCTACCTGTCTTTTGACTTTGTTTCTCACAACCACATAGCAAAACTTGGCAAAAAAATAACAAAAACAACGTGAAGAAATTAAAAGCTAAAACCGACCCAAAAAAATGACAAAAGCAAAAATGAAAAGCCCAAAATAACTTGCCATGTCCACAAGTGTAGTTGTAATTTTTTTTATTTTGTATTTTTTTTATCTGGCGCAATAATAGTAAACTACAATATTTGATTGAGCTTTTTTAGTCAAACTGGGTCTCCATCCGCAGCCTGGGGCGGATGACCTTTTCTGAGAACAACCCAAATATTTGTCTCATCAGATGTCTGACACAGCAACAGAGGATGAGATACACTTTCTCCGGGGCCAACTGAAGCAAAAGGAGGAGCAAGTCCAGCAGGCTGCCCATGCTGGCTTGGGTTTGCTTAATCAGCTAACAGAATCGCAAACTTGGCTTGAGGAACAGAGAATAGAAATGGCAAGTGCGCTGGAGGTATGACATTCTAAATGCATCTGGTTTTTTTTTTTTTTTTTGACAGCTTATGTTTTTCACTGTCTCATGTCAGCTGGAGCCTATCAGTGTTGACTAGGTGGTGGAGAGATTGATTGATTGATTGATTGATTGATTGATTGAACATGTAAACACAACATGAAAGACAAGTTGTCATTACAGTACATATACACTTTTTGTGAAACAAATACAAACAATAACAGTTACAATTATTGCTAACTGTATTACAACTCTTTTTATAAAGAAATACAGTAACTTTAAAGTCTTAATGAAATTATTTACACTTTTTAGGCATTAAAATCTTTGAATGTTCAACAGCATATTGTAACGAATTGGGTTATCTGTGTTGTGGTCAGATTTGTGTTTTGCTGAGTTTTGATGTTTCCGAGGTTCATGAATGCATCGTACAGCAAGTGAGAGGAGCAGCGGAGAACGAAGGAGAGAGAGAGAGCTGTTGTACTTTGTTTTTGGCTAAAAAGACTGCTTGCTTCCTCCTCTATGAAACATTCAAAGTCGGATGATGTCGTTTTAAGTATTATATGTTAGACGTGCTACTACAGCATAGCCGTATATGTATGTGTATATATATCTATGTGTATATATATATATATATGTATACATTACATTGTCATGGACTGGACACGAGTTAATCGCACAATACTGTATACCAGACTTATAGCCAAAGTCCGGCCCTGGGGCCAAATGCGGCCCGCGGTCAAATTTTAACCGGCCCGCACCCTCTGTCATAGAATTGATAACGTCTGGCCCGTAAATAAACTTTAAATGCAATTTTGCATTTACACACAAGAATGCAGCAGCATTTCCACAACCCTGTGTGACCCTTTCTGGACAATTTCTAAAGTGACGAAAATGAATAAAAAAGCAAAAGTTGACAGCGAGGGCCGACAATTGAAGGGAACATGCTACTCCTTCCACATTTTTCGACCCATTCTCACCATTCCAACTCAGCATTTCCAAAACTTCACGACAGGGGTGCTTCCATTTTTCTCATTCCAAGAATTCACGGTTTTCCCAAAATGTCGAAATTTTCACCCAAAAATTTGATTCAATCAGGCTTGCACTGCAGAAATGGGTGAAACAGTACAACGGATCTTCAACCTCAGCCTGCAGATTAGGAGAGTGCCAACACTCTGGAAGACATCCCGCATCGTTCCTGTCCCGAAGAAGAACCGGCCCAGCGAGCTGGAAGACATCCCGCATCGTTCCTGTCCCGAAGAAGAACCGGCCCAGCGAGCTGAATGACTTCCGACCAGTGGCACTCACTTCACATCTGATGAAGATGTTGGTGCGGCTCTTCCTCAGCTTCCTAAGACCTCAGGTACAGCATGCCCTGGATCGCATGCAGTTTGCGTACCAGCCAGGTGTTGCCGTGGAGGATGCTATCCTCTACTAGCTCCATCGAGTCCACTTCCACCTGGATAAGGGAAGTGGCACAGTGAGGATTCTCTTTTTGGACTTCTCTAGTGCCTTTAATACCATCCAGCCCCCTCTGGCAGAACTAGGCAGAATGGGCGTGGACCCCCATCTGGTAAACTGGATCTCCGATTACCTCACTGACAGACCACAGTACGTCGGGCTGAAGGACATCACCTCTGATACGGTGGTCAGCAGCAAAGGATATTTGGGTGTATCCAGGACGACAGAGAGGAGGAGTATTGGAGACTGGTCAGAGACTTTACGACATGGTGCCACACCAACCACCTTCAGCTTAACACCTCTAAAACGAAGGAGCTCGTCATTGACTTTAGGAGGTCCAGACCAGCCCTCTTAGAGGGAACTGAGGTGGACGTGGTGGACAGTTACAAATACCTTGGGCTGTGGCTGGACAACAAACTGGACTGGACAACACACACCAGTCGCCGGTACAAGAAGACGCAAAGCAGGATGTACTTCCTGAGGAGACTGCGCTCCTTCAACATCTGCTGCAAACTTCTGCAGATGTTTTACCAGTCTGTGGTTGCCAGCGTCCTTTTCTTCAAACTGGTGTGCTGGGGGGGCAGCACAT
This sequence comes from Filicampus tigris, assembly GCF_054856515.1. NCBI lineage: Eukaryota > Metazoa > Chordata > Actinopteri > Syngnathiformes > Syngnathidae > Filicampus > Filicampus tigris. Next base: position 39,645,229 of record NC_141218.1, read on the forward strand.
CCAAGAAGGACATTTCCAGACTGGACAAATTTATCAAGCGGGCTCTGTGGTTGGTATGAAACTGGACCCTCTGATGACTGTGGCAGAGAAGAGGATTCTGGATAAACTGCTGGATATTATGGACAATTCCAGCCACCCTCTTCACACTGTCATTCATAACCAGAGGAGCCTATTTAGTAAAAGACTGCTGCTCCCCAAGTGTAGGACCAACAGATTAAAGATTTCTTTTATCCACTGTGCTAGTGTACCAAACAACTCCTCACTGGGGGGGAGGAGAGCATAGATTGGACTACACTATACGTAAAGGGCACTTAACTTATTCAATGTGTAAAAAATATATGTATTGATTTTTTTTTTTTTTTTTTAATCTTTTATTTCCCTTTAAATTTTTAAAGTGTTTCTTTACTTATTTTCAGATCTTCCTGTCTACATGACTATTTTTTCTCCCTATTTGTTTTGCCTATTTGTTCTTATTGCTGCTGGAAATTTCCCAAAGGGAGTCATCAATAAAGTCAAGTCTAAGTCTATGTAATGTGAAATACCACATACAAAAGCAGGTTTTGTGCGCTCAAAAATATGTTTCGCGTGTACAAAACCGTCCACGCGCACGCACAAAATGTTTTTTACGCTTGCATCTTCTCTCCGCTACACGTACAATACGTTGATTCACGTTTGCAATATATGCGTAATAATTGTTCCACCATTTTCAATCAGGGGTTGGACAGTAGGGCTAATTCTGATTGGCTCTTTACTACTATCCAATCGCATTTTACAGCAGGAAGTGCGATGTCCGGGAAGCCTCATATACAGTATAAACAGTTGATAGAAAGGTCGGTATTCTTCTGGATTCTAACACACATTGCTGTTCTTATTGTTCTAGTAATCATTAAAAAAATGTTTTCCATACATACTTGTTTGGTTTAACGTTATTGTCCTTTGAGACACCAGCAGTTGATTTTTTTTCCTTTTTTTTCCCGGTTTCTCCTCTCTTGGTTACGATTGGACCTTAACTGTAGGGCTGGGAAAAAATATTGTATCGTGATGTATCCTGATACTTTTTATGCTGATAGCAAGTATTGATAGGTTGATGAGGTAGCGATTCTTTCTATACCTTATGTTATGTTTTGCACGTTCTATAACATACTTTTAGAACATTTAAAGTTGAGCTTTGTGAATGGAGTTTTATTATTGCACTCATGTGTATCTGGAACAGTTACTGAAACAGTTTAAGCACTTTACAATCGCGATACTTGAATAAATGTCAAATGGCACTTACAGTAAAAGTTAAAACTTTGGAAACGCATTACATTTTTTAAAATATATATATTTTTATAATATTTAAAGTGGAAGTCAACGCAAACATATTTTTTTCAAGAATATGTTCTATGCAAGCCCACTAGTTGAAACAAGGCATTATGGTAAATATTGCATTTGTGGAATATAAGTTAAGCAGCAAAATGCACTCATCTTTAGCCATTTTTTCTTCTCTCGACTGAAAATGACATCACAACTGCTCACAACGACCAATCACGGCTCAGATTCAGAAAACAGGTCAGCCGTGTTGTGTATTGGCATCAGTATCTGATTGGGACAAAAGTGTATATTCCCAGCGGTAGTAAACAGCCAATCAGAATTAGCCCTACTGTCCAACTCCTGATTGGTTAACAATTGTGTCACAATTATCACGGCTGTTTTGAATTGTGAATCAGCATATTGTACGCGTAGCGGAGAGAAGATGAAAGCGTACAGAGTCTTGTGTGTGCATGTGGACGGCTTTGTACATATTTGAAAATGAATAAACACATATTTGAACGCACAAAAAATGATTGTACGCGGTATTTCACATTACAGTACATACACTCAAAGCACATTTCTGCATGCGGTATTGGACATTACACTAACAAAATTGTGGCATCAATCCAACGCCATACATGTTGACGCCAGCGTTCGTTCAAAGTCGCAAATGTTCGCCAAAAATTCCGCTAATGTTCGCCTATACTTTTCTTTTTGCGAGAGAATTTTGTTTTATTTTGTTTTGAGTTGAATTTTGTCAACCCAAAAAATGTTCTTTGCGCCTTCACTAGTCTAAACCAGGCATTCTGATCAATATTGCGTATGTTTAATATGAGTGGGAAAATCAAACCGCCATCTCAGGGGGCGGACATTTTTTCACTTTCAGTCGACTGAAACTGACATCACAGTTGCTCGGGGCTCAGGTAACAACTATGGCTGTCAAAAGAATAATTTAAATTTGATAACGCACTACAAAATAATTAACTCTGTTAACTCAGTTTTATTTACTTCCTGTAGTAGCTGACCTCTGCTGACTGTGCAGCCAAACTTAGAGAGTCACTGTCATAATGGACTTTTACGTAGTTTTAATTTAAAAAGTTGCTCGACACCTAAATGGAGAAATCCAAAATAATATGCACACTTCGCAAAGCCAAATTCAAATACCATATTAGTTGTACGTCTTTGGTGTTCAACTGTTGTATTTTACACGAAAGGAATCGTATTCAAGGATCAAAGAAATCTATTAGAACAGACTGAATCGAAATATACTTTTATTTTTTTTCCATATTAATTCCAGGATTTTACTCAAGTAAATATCGGTTTCAAGTTTCGTAAAACATTGTAGTTGAAAAATACGATTAATCTCGATCCATTACAGAACATTTTGCGATTAATTAGTTGTGTGAATCGCTTGACAGCACTAGTAACAACCAATCAAGGCTCACCTGTTTTCTGAAGCTCAGCCATGATTGGTCTCAAGCAGAGCCCTGAGCAATGTCATTTTCAGTCGACAGAAGTGACAAAATGGCCCCCACATAAAAATGTGTGGATTTTGCTGCTGAACTCATAATCCACACACTCAATATTAATCGGAATGTCACGTTTTGACTAATGGGGATGAATAGGTTGACTTCCTCTTTAGCATGCATCTATGACTGTGACGCTGACGTGCTAAACCAAAGGTTCCACTGTGCTTCATTTATTAATTTATTCATAAAAGTGCAACAATGTCTCTCTTGAGAAAATAGATGCCCAGCATCTACTTTATGAATTAAACTAGTTTCCAGACGGATTAGGTTTGCCAACTGGATTTGAAATGGGGAGTCTCAGCAGGCATTATTTATCTCACACTCTACAATTGGAAATGAAGTGCGAACTTGTCATGTCACATTCAGGTGGGTTTCTGACATTAGAAATTTGGCATATCTAATTAAGGTTATCAATTATACCTCATATGCACTGTGAATGTTTTGTTTGGACTCTGTTTTTATTCTCTCTGACGCATGTCCAAGGATCTGAAGCAAGAAAGGTTTACGCTGCAAAACCAAGTGGCACTGAAGACCCGGCTTATTGAATCATTGCAGTCTGAGGTTGATGGTCTAAAGAAACAGCATCGACAGAACATGGATGATGAAAAGGAAAAACTTGAGAAAAGTCACCGCACGACTCTCAATGAACTCAACAACAAGGTACAGTAACTTTCTTAACTTTAAAGTGAATTTTTTTAATCTTCGTTTGGCTGTATTCTAAGTTATGCTCTTGATTTTTTTCTTTCTTTTTTTTATTTACCTAACAGGGCCTGTTTGTATTTTCTCTGTGTTTTTATTCTCACGATTTACAATTTGTTTCTAATAGATGATGCATTTACAATCTGCTCTGGATAAGTCACAGCTGATTGAGAAACACCTGAAAGAAAAACTTGACCTGCAGACCGAGGTGCTGAATAAAAAGGTGGATGAGCTACGGGTTCTGAATGAAGTCACTCAAAGCTCCTCAACATCAGAGCTTTTGGATCTGCATAAAAAAGTTCAGCAGTTAGAGAACATAAAGGTGACAAAGACATCTATGCACTCTTGTGTTGCTCACAAATTGGGGATGTACTGTGATAGGGCTTTAATTAGGGGTGGGAATCTATGGGTACCTCACGATTCGATCCGATTCAGAGGCCCACAATTCGATACGATTCCGATTCCTACGATTCGATTCCGATGTATCACTACAATGGCTTACATTTTATAGTTAATCTAAAACACTGGTACCTTTTTTAAAACAATTGCATAACTCAAGGAAGAGCAAGGATTTATATTTCACTTTTTGACGTTTCTTAAAGCAGCAAGGCAACCTTGTTTACGTGTGTCAACACAAATTTCAAAAAGTGCCAATGGCAGCATTTGTTTTAACAAATGCCTGTAACTTGTAAAAAATTATGAAAAAACATTTTTAAACTTAATCTGATTTAGCGTAACCTGTATTTTAATACTTTAAGTGCAATATGCATCATCTGATTGACATTACTGTGTAACTTAGCAATGAACGCTGCTTTTATTTAACCTAATGTAGCACCTGGTGTAGTATATTTTCTTTTAAATGATATTGCAATTTGCTCTGCGATTGGCTCGCAACCAGTTCAGGGTGTTACCCCGCCTACTGCCCAAAGACAGCACCCCGCGACCCTCGTGAGGATAAAGCGGAATAGATAATGGATGGATGGATGATATTTCAATTGGTGCCCTTGTTACATGTAGTTTATGTTGGACGTGATATTATGCATTACAGCAGAGGGCAGTGTTTGTGTGAAAAATGACTGTTGGCAAAGTGAACCAGAGAGCAAGAATCACCTTGGGGGGACAAAAAGAGGACGAGACTGAAGAAAGAAAAAGGCGCGCGGTGCTGTAGCGATATAGCTGGTAGAAGTACTGTGTATTTTCCTCTGTTAAGAGCAATAAAAGTTCGAGTTCGTTCCACAGCTAACTCTGAGTGGTGTAATTAACACTAACATTAAGCCCTGAGAAATTGCCAACAAACAGAACAGCTTTTTTATTCAAAATATAAAGCAGCATATTTTGTAACAATAAATAATATACTTTAAACTCTTAATCTTGCAGAAGGTGTTCATATTCTAGGTTTTTGTGTGAGGATAGAAGTAATTTACATGCTCTGGTGTTATTGTACTACATGATGGGAATTTTATATCGTGGATAGTCTGCTGTCTGCATCACGCTGCGAAAGCCGCTTCCTTCCACAACCGTCGCAAATCTGATGCAATGGACTCTGCAGTGGATTTGGTAATTTTTCTTACTCTTTCGGAGTTTGGTGGAAGAGCACCTGACAGAGTAAGTCCCAATGGATCTGCCTTTCGCTGCACTCAACTCTGGGTGGTAACGTGTCACCCTTGTTGGGTTCCCGAAATACTTTTGTCAATGTCTCACACTTAATAAAGAAACAAAATGTTTCCAAACCGATGCTTTTAACGAGGATTGCGCCGCTCGTGTGAGGTTTTGTTTGTCCCGCCATCTTGTCACGTCAGCCTCGGCACAGACGCCTGACGTACAAACGCACGTAATCGCTTGCACATCTTTTTTCTTTTTTTTTAATTCTGTGCTTTAAACATCGATTATTAATAACTGAACCGACGCAGAATCGTTTTAATAATACTAACGATGCATCGAACAAATGATTATTGTTCCCACCGCTAGCTTTAATGGTTGTTGTCTTGCAGTTGGAGTTGGAAATGGCACAAAAGGAAGCACAGTACAAAGAGCAGCATCTGCAATTGACCAATAGCAGCCTACAACAAAATCTCAAGCAAATCACAGAGGAGAGAAACCAAGAAGTTGCCACCTGGTATGCAACATTAGAGGTAAATATTATTCAGTTGTCCGTACTGTTACAACCGCGTTGGATGTAATTTCATTTAGCTAACTTTATCGTTTCTTCAGCACTCTACGGGTGGCAGTAATCTGTCAGTAGCATCTGATCCGTAAACACTTGTGATTTGCAACTAGAGTTCTGATCATATCCACCTGCAGTCCGAAATAAATTGGCCAGCATTTTGTTGGAAAACAGAAGACAATATTCTGTGCCACATTAGAAGCACATTTTTGCCACACCCACATGAAGGAAAGTATAAGTAAAGTAACAAACAAACACTCATTTAAAAACACTGCAGCAACGTTGCTGATTAAAACAGAAGGGAACCAAGAGAAAATAAACAGTACTTATCTTCATTTCACTGCCGACCGCCGCTCCGGTTTGTCAGCTAATGTCCACCATCTATTGTTCTATTACTTTCTACATATGCACCTTTCTTGGTTTATGTTAATAAAGTCAGCCAGTCTAACACACGACGTGCTAAATCAACAATAGCATTTCACATCAAAACAACAGAACAGACGTAACATCAGCCAATTGCATTCATGTGCACTTCACGGACCTCTAGGAAAACATAAAACAAAAGCATTACAGCATTACCTGATGCAATAACCTAGTGCATGGCGCCCTCTCCTGTTGAACTCCACCTGCAGTCACATCCAGTCAATGGAAAATGTATTATATTGAATTGTACAGTCATTGCGGTTAGAGCGCCCCGAGCGGTGGAAGAAAAATCCACAGAATAGCCGCACCGGACTCTAAGACGCACGGCTCAAAATCTAGGAAAACTTATAGTCCGGAAAATATGGTATATATTTTATTCTTTGATTTGTCTTTTTTTTTTTTTTCCTAGCGGTTAACCAAACGTACCAAATTTATTTGCTCGGAAGAGTGGTTAGGTCTTTAGTATGTTGCAACACGAAGTTTATGATTTTTCGACAAACGCTGTTGCCATGGAAGCGCATAGTTAAAAAGACAACACCGAATTTGAGGGTCTAAACACTCACAAAAACGGAAACTTTTCACATACATTAGGCCTGGCATAATCATGAATATTTTATTTGCTTATTGTACGTTACTTTCTTTAACAATGGCTTACTAGTTCCCCCTGGAATTTCTTCTCAAAGCAGCTCCGGTGTACGGCTCACCTAAATCTACGAAAATGTGGTCGTATATTTAACAGCCCAAGACCTACAAAAAGTCCTTGGAGCCATCCTAAAACCAAGTTGAGCATTTCGAATTTTCTTTCAAGTTCAGTTCACTTTTGGCCTTATATTCAGGTTACATTTGAAAGAACCTCTCAAGATTTTATACGGTTGTCTTGAAATTATGGATTTTGATGATGACCAGGAAAAGCAACACTTTTTATTTCGGCAAACGCTGTTGCTGTGCCAACACGCTGTTGCCAGAAAATTGAAGTTCATTTCGATGTTTTAACCATACGTGAAAACATTCATTCATTCATTATCCATACCGCTTATCCTCACAAGGGTCGCGGGCGTGCTGGAGCCTATCCCAGCTGTCTTTGGGCAGTAGGCGGGGGACACCCTGAATTGGTTGCCAGCCAATCGCAGGGCACACAGAGACAAACACCCGGACTCACAATCACACCTAGGGGCAATTTAGACAGTCCAATCAATTTACCATGCATGTTTTTGGAATGTGGGAGGAAACTGGAGTACCCGGAGGAAACCCACGCAGGCACGGGGAGAACATGCAAACTCCACACAGGGAGGCCGGAGCCGGGATCGAACCCACGACCTCTGAACCATGAGGCGGACGTGCTAACCAGTCGACCACTGTGCCGCCCCCGTGAAAACATATGAAACTTTATACACACATCTTGCCTGGTGGAATAATATTTTATGTTTTATGTTTTTTACAAAATAACTCATAACACTCCCAAGAAAGATGTAATGAGCTAGCCCCGGTTGTATGTTTCAACAAGATCTATGAAAATTTGAAGGCCTAAAAAGTCTCTTGGAGCCTTATGCAAAATTAAAAGGAAGTCCACCCTTTGGAATTTTAGTTCAAATTTGGCCCCTAGGTTACATTTTAAAGAACTACCCCTAGAGATTTCATCAGTTTGTCTTGAAACCGTGGGTGTTAAAGCTGTTCGAGATAAATTAAGAGCAAATCTATTTACTTCACCCAACGCCGTTGCAGTGGAACGATTTGGTCAGAAAAATTACGCAAATTTTGATTTTCTTAACATTCATGAATACATGTGAAACTTGGCACACACATCACACTTAGAAAAAGAATAATTATTTTATGAATTTATTGTGCGGTTTAAAAAAACAATGGCTTAGTTGCACCCTCTACAACAGTCTCTGTTGAGCCCTACTCTAAAATCAACAGGAAGTCGGCCATTTTTAATTTCCTTTAAACTTTTGCCTCAGTTTTGACATTTTATAGAGGCCATATTTTATCAAAATATCTCTGATGTCCTGTATTTAAAAAAAAAAAAAAAAAAAAAAAAAAAAAAAAAAGCAAATGTACCAGTAACCCAACGGGTCTCAACCACAACGTCGCCAGGCCTGCAAGGGCCCTTTATAGCTCTTTGCAGCTCTAGTTAGTGCCCAAGCAGCGACTGCTGCGAGGTTCCTATTGTTTTTGTAGGAATTGTTGTTGTTGTTGTTATTAGGGCCCGCGCAGCGACCACTGCAAGATCCCTATTGTTTTTGTAGAAACTATTAGGGCCCGAGCAGCGACTGCTGAAAAGGTCCCTGTTGTTTTTGTAGAAATTTTTATTATTATTATTAGGGCCCGAGCAGCGATCGCTGCGAGGTCCCTATTGTTTCTGTAGAAACTATTATTTTTCTGCGCGTTCAATTGCATTTTTGACCCTCTCCAAAAACTTATTTTATAGCCATGTGCTAACCCTAACAGGAAGTCAACCATTTTGAATTTACTTTGGAATTGTCACAACTTTTGGAGATTTTCATAGTGGTCATATTTTAACGAACTCCTCCTAGAGCATTTATCTGCTCGTCTTCAAACTTCGCATGCTTCATGTAAAGATGTTTAGGATGAAAACTGATTGAAATGTTTTTATTTCATTGTACGATGTTGTTGTGGCAATGCGCTGTATATCATATAAGTGACAACCCATTTGCCATGAGAAATGAAGCTGTTTTGGAGGGTCTAAACCTTGGCAGAAACTCATGAAATTTTGCACACACATCAGACCTTGCATCAAAATAATTATTTTGGAGATTTCCTGTGCTATATTCCCAAAATAGCTCTATAGCGCCACCCAAAAAAAATTTAACCAAGCGTTTCCGGTTCCACGTTTCACGAACATCTTTGAAAACTGGGAGGCATATGTAACAGCCCAAGAACCTAAAAAAATGTTATTTCGAGTCGTGCAAAATTAACAGGAAGTGCCCCATTTTGCCTTTATTTGGAATTTTGCGCATATTTGGCCTTTTATAGAGGTCATATTTTGACTTACATCTCCGATAGATTGTATCCGATTGTTTACAAACTTCCGGTGTTTCATCTAAACATGTTTAAGATGAAAAATTATTGAGAACTTTTAATTTCATCGCACACAGTACCCATGGCAATGCAATGAAGAAAAATGATGTTATTGAGTGTCTAAACCAGGGAAAACTCATGAAACTTTTCACACACATTAGACCTCGAAATTTTAGAAATTTCTTGTACTATTTTCCAAAAATGGAGCGCTAACGCCCCCAACAAATCTTTAACCAAGCGTTCAAGGTTCCACGTTTCACGCAGATTTGTGAAAATTTGTAGTCATATATAACAGCCCAAGACCAGTGTTGGGCAAGTTACTTCCAAAATGTAATATATTACGTATTACTAGTTACTTGCATGTGAAAGTAATACGTTTCTTTACAATATTACTCTATTTGTGGAGTAATGCGTTACTCAAGTTTGTTACTTTTAAGTTACTTTTTCAAAAATCTCGGATTAATTTATGTAATAATGATTTCAAGACCTTAAAAGGAAAATGCAAAATTTGCTGCCATACTCTAGCTGGTAAAGTTAACTTATGAGCATATTTAACTATATAGTGTGGTCTATAATATTAAATGTTTTGACTCTATGGTGTGGTGGGACATCACTACCTTTGATCAATATTTGTATCAATAAGATTTATTTTTTAAATATAAATATTGGAACTGATATTTTGTACGGTAAATAAATAAATCACAGACTGTAAACCATAAATGAAATTATCATTATTCTCAAATTAATTTACACACTGGGGGCGGCATGGCTCAGTGGTAGATTGGTCCTTTCCTAACCGGCAGGTTGTGGGTTCAATCCCCGGCCATTGTGACCATGTTGAAGTATCCTTGAGCAAGATACTGAACCCCCAGTTGCTCCCGATGCTGCGTCATCAGGAGGTAGATGAGGTACAGTGTGAAGCGCTTTGAGTACCAAAGGTCGAAAAGCGCTATATAAGCAACAGTCCATTTGCCATTTACACACAAATAATAGTGATGCATAACATATAATCGATAATTGGTCTAACAAGATAGATAGATAGATGGATGGATAGATAGATAGATAGAAACACACAGACAGGGCATGTGTAATAAAACCAAAAATATGTATTGAAGTCAAAACTGACCTGACTAAATGTTTTTTGTTTTTCATTATTAATTTTTCTATTTATAATAATTGAAAGTTCAGTTAGTTCTAATTTTCTTTTACTTCATGGAGACAAAGTTTCGAGGTGAAAAAAAAAAGGTAAAAAAGGAACGAGCGCATCAGACTCTAATAATGGCGTCTATTGTAGTTTGTCCGATTGATGGTGCCGTAGCGTGACGTCATTTGTCACCGGCAGATGATTTGTATTTTGATTGTGAACAGCCAATCAGAATCACTACGTTTTACATATGGCAATTGATGGCACTAAGTTCATTAAATGATATATAAAAAGCAAAGTGACTTATTTTTTTTCCGTTTATTCGCTTTGTTTTACTTAGGTTTGTTCCTGCTTGTATTTTGTGTCTATGATTTGCATTTTATTTTATGAAACCGTGACAGTGATTATTGTCACAAACAATAACTTCTCAGCCCTCTTCGGTGTTGTCAATGGTGTAAAGAATTGCTCGGCAGAGAGTTGACCCGCGCACTCACGTTATTACGTGAAGCTCAAAGTGCGACAAGGACTTTTTATTTAAGTATTGCTGGAAGTAATAACTTATGATCAAGTGATGTTATGAATAGATCTACTTGTTAAACAATGTCAACATATGTATTATGGTCCTGAAATTTGTAACGCGTTACCAGTCTCAGTAACTGTAATATTACAAAAAAAATCGGAGTAATAAGTTACATTACGTCGTTACTGCCTAAATGTAATGTATTACTGTACTGCGTTACTTTTGTAACGCGTTACCCCCAACACTGCCCAAAACATGCAAAGATGTCTTTTGTAGTCATGAGCTAAATCGAAGACGAAGTCAACCATTTTGACTGTATTTTGAAGGTCTGCATCTATATTGGCCTTTTATAGTCCATATTTTAACGAACACCTCCTACAGATTTTATCCGATCGTTTTCTAATTTTCTGTGTCTCATCTAAACTTGTTTAAGATGAAAAGTTATTGAAAGCTTTTTATTTCATCGCACGCTGAAGCCACAACGATGCACTGTTCATAAAGGAAAATGATGCTGTTTTTGAGGGTCTAAATCTGGGGGAAAACTCGTGAAACTTTGCACACACATTAGACCTGGCATAAAAATTAAAACTGTAGAGATTTCATGTGCTTGTTTAAAAAATTGCCTCTATATACCCCCCACCCCATATTTAAGGAAGCATTCACGGTTTTACATTTTACCTAGATCTGTGACAGTTTGGAGACATCTGTAACAGCCCAAGACCTATAAAAAAGTATCTTATAGCCAAAGGCTAAATCTTAAAGGAAGTCCACCATTTTGACTTTATTTTAGAATAGGCCAACATTTTTGCCCTTTTGTAGAGGTCATATTTTATTTAACAAACTCCTCCTAGAGATTTTATCCGATAGACTACAAACTTTTGAGTGTTTCGTCTAAACATGCTAAATATGAAAAGTTATTGAAAGTTTATTATTTCGTTGCACGCTGTTGCTGTTGTGATGAGCCATCTGCAAAGAAACATTATGCTGTTTTTCTTGGTCTAAACCCAGGCAAAAACTCATGCAACTTTGGACAAACATCAGGCCTGGCATAAACACCTACATTTTTTATTCTTATTGTCCTATGTGCAAGGACCCCGATTTGGCCAGGGTTGCGAGGGCCCGTTATAGCTGCTCGCAGCTCTAGTAATTAGGGCCCGAGCAGCGAAAGCTGCAAGGACCCTATTGTTTTCAAAGAAATTCTTATTATTATTAGGTCCCGAGCAACGAAAGCTGCAGGGACCCTATTGTTTTCGTAGAAATTCTTTTGCTGCTCGGGCCCTAATAATAATAAGAATTTCTACGAAAGCAGTTTTTTTGTTTTCGTAGAAATTCTTATTATTATTATTCTCCGTAAAGACTCTCATTTTTGAGGGACTAAACGTGAATGAAAAGTCACCAAACTTTGCACACACATCGGGCCTGGCGAAAAATTTGATATTTTGAAGTCGCAATACTCGAGTACTCAAAAACAGGGCCCCCAAGAAACCCTCGATATTTTCATCAAAGGAAAGTCCTGGTAAGTTTGACCTACGGCTACAAAAACTGGGAGGCACGTGTAGCACCCTCAGACCTACAAAAAAGTATTTGGTCCCCATGCCCGAACATGTGCAGGAAGTGAGTTATTAGTATTTTACTGTACAATTTTGGCCCATTTGTGCAAATTTGCAGGGGTCATACATTTGCCCCCTAGTCGTAGACGATTTACCTGATTGACTTCAAATTTGGGTTGTACCATCTCAACACTTGGGACAACAACAAGGAAAAAAACAAATGTTTTCGACAGACTATACAACGGGGGTGGAGCATCATGCGTTTCATAATTGTCTCGTAATGAAGGATTCTGGGTTGTACGTTTCACCTAGATCTACGAAGATTTGGTGGCATACATAACAATATAAGTCCTACAAAATTGTCTTTTACAGCCATGTGCTAAAACTTACAGGAAGTCCACCATTTTGATTTTACGTTGGAATTTTTTGGCTCGTGGTTCATCAAAGCCCTGCCCCGGTAAATTTGACCAACGGCTAAAAAAACTGGGACGCACGTGTAGCACCCCCAGACCTACAAAAAGTCTTTGGCACCCATGCCCTAACATGTACAGGAAGTGAGTTACGAGTATTCTCAAGTAGAACGTTGGCCCATTTGTGCACATTTACAGGGGTCATACTTTTGACCCCTAGTCCGATATGGTTCACCCGATTGACTTCAAATTTGGGTTGTACCAGCTTAACACGTAGAACAATAGGGAAAATTGTTTTTCATTTTTGAAACACTATGAAACATATGAACACATTTAACAAGACTCCAAGCCTGAGGACATCTACGAAATAATTTTTATCATAGTGGTAGCGCCACCCATTGGCTGAAGGAAGTACATGTTTGATTCTTTGTTTTTCTCCAGGCTGGTTAACCAGAGACCTACAAAAAAGCCTCTTGGTGCCATCTGCTAAACCTAACAGGAAGTCCGCCATTTTGAATTTACTTTCATATTTTGCCTAATTTTCTGCCTTTTATAGAGGTCATATTTTATCAAAATTGCTTTTAATCTAATGTACTACATTTTCAAAATATTCCAATGCGTGAGCATCCCAACGTGCCAGGACCCAACGTTTCCAGGGCTGCGAGGGCTCTTTATACCTGCCTGCAGCTCTAGTTATTGTTATTATTACTATTATTATTATTGTTATCATTCTAATGCTGAATCACATTTTTGAGGACTTAAACGTCCATCAAAACTCACCAAATTTTGCACATGTAACGGGCCTGGTGAAAATTCTGATATTTCAAATGTAACTTGACCAATATCTTATCATCTGTTTTATCAAAATTTTGCACATTTGATGAGAGTCCAGGCGTGGTCATAGCGCCACCTACTGGCTAAAGGAAATAAATGTGCCCCAGTCGGTGTAAAAGTGAATGGCTTTATGAAGTGGGGGGGAAAGCTAAAATTATCGGTAGTGGTGACCACTCTGATGATTCTTTTAAATATGCGGAACAATTAATGTTATGGGCCTAGTGAGTTAGTTCACTGATTTCCATATCAATTGGCAGTTCAGTGTTGTGCCAGTTAAATTAATGCCCATTCTCAGTTTTGCTTTTCAATGTGTTAGATCGAGGCGCAGAATGTGTTTTTTAACTCGCAAATTGATGTGTGAATCCAGTTATTTGGAGCCGAAATCTGAAGCATGTCAGTTGTGATGGTACTTCCTTGTTTATAAACTTATTTAGGTCCCCAGCTGTCCTCTTCTTTTTATGAAACCACTGTGTTGTCTTGACTGTATCCTTTGGGTAATTATGTCAAAATTCTTCTTCAAATACAAATTTCAGACTACTGCAGGTTTTATGCTAAATTTTACTATGATTTTGAATTGTTCAACATGTTTCATTAAATGGTATTTTATAGAAATAAATTTTAATTTTTAATCTTAAAAGAGAGTAGTCTATAATCAGTGTTTTTCAAACTCTGTGCCACGGCACACCAATTGTCAGGTCTGCCGTGGGAAATTGTCTAATTTGTGTGCCAGTGCGGTCTAGCCCCTGGGAGCGTAATCATGTCTTTACTACATTGTAGTACTCTTCCATACCAGCAGGTAGCAGCAGCAGGTAGCTAATTGTCTTTGTTGAGAGGCTAGCGAATTAGTGCATGTTTATCCAAACAGGCTCATGTTTCACACTGAGTAAGTATCAACATGAAACATCATAAAATACGATTTTTTTGTGTTTATTTAATTCCTATTAAAGACGTTATAATATGACGTCATTCTTCAATGTTAAAAAATGCTTATATAAACAATATAACACTTATATTGTTAAAATAAACTTTTTTTCACAATTTCAGCTGGTGGTGTGCCGCACAATTTTTTTCAATGAAATAAATGTGCCTTGACTCAAAAAAGTTTGAAAAACACTGCTCTATATCTCTTATTGCTTCACCTCTCTTCTGTGAAACAGAATTCTCGTGAGATGAACCGCGAACTACAGGCCCATTTGGAAACGGTTCTGCAACAAGCCCAGGATCCAAACAGCAAAGGCAATTCTCTTTTCGCTGAGGTAAAAGACAAATGGTCTACATTTCTGGGATGTTTAGGGCCAGAGCAGCGACCGCTACGAGGTCCCTATTGTTTTTGTAGAAATTATCATTAGGGTCCGAGCAGCGACCGCTGCGAGGTCTCTATTGTTTTCATAGATATTATTATTCTTCTAAGGATTTGATCGCATTTTTGAGACCCTACACATGCACAAAAATTCACCAAACTTTGCATTCTCATTGGGCCTGGCGAAAAATTTGATATTTTAACCCTTCTACGGTATTTGACCATTTTGTGGATATTTCAGATCAAAGAATTTTACATCAAAGCCAAATCATTAAAAAAATAACACTAGGGAGCTGAACTTTCACCCAGATGGTCAGAACATGCCAAAGTTCAAAATTGCACCATGCTGTCATTTTTAAAATTAGTCCTGCATGAGTTAGCTGGTTTCATATTTTTTAACTCTGCAGGACGTATTTTGCCATTTCTTGGCCCATTGACTGCCATTATAAAGCATGATTTTTGACGCACTGTAAACCTGATGTGTTTTTGTGCATTTTCAATGATTACCCGATGAAAACATTGTGTGACAGGTATACTAAGCTGTGAAAATCTCAAATTGGTGTTTAGAGTGTTAATAGCCTTAATCCACCAGGTGGCGCTAGAGGACAACTAATGATTTTGCTTTGAGATGACGTATGTGGTCCTCACATGAGATTGCATGAGCCGATTTTTTCCGAGTCACCTCTATTTGAGAAAAGACAGTTGTGTGTGTGCGTGCGTGCACGTACAGGAATATACACTCACTTACACGTGCGTCAGCCGTGCGCGCGTGTGCAAGTGAATATGTGCGCTCATATTGGAAAATAGAAAATGCCGTGTGCAAATGGGATCGCATTGCTTTCGCTGGTGTATGCGCTGTCGATGCCACTCAATGTATAACGCTGCATTGTGATTGACAAGAAACGTACGTGTGTTTATACACGCGCGTGAGTGTGTGTATAATATGAATGGGACAATTATGACAAATAGTGTTTTAGTGAAGTAAGAGTACTTCAAATGTTCATGTGTGGATATCAATGTGAGCGTGTGTGTGCGTGCATGTGCACATGCACGGACGTTCACACGCAAGCACACCCAAGACTTTCAGGCTATTTACGTGTGTCTGCTTACATCAACCTACAGACTTATACTGTGCAGTGAGAGTTTGTGAGACCCATTATAAATCATGATTTTTGATGCACTGTAAACCTGATGTGTTTTCGTGCATTTTTCAATGATTACCGGATGAAACTATTGTGTGAAGCGTGTACTACGCAGTCAAAGTATAAAATTGGTGTTGAGAGTGTGAACAGTCCTAATCCTCCAGGTGGTGCCAGATAAGACCCTTCTGATTATGCTGGGGTCATCCCAGTAGTGTTTCTGCTTCCGGGTTGACATTGGCTCCCCAGGCTTTGCCTTTTCAGACGTGTACGTGCTCATGAGTAACTACACGCACATAGGTTCACACACGTCAGCCGTGCGCGTGTGTGCAAGGGAATAGGTGCGGTCATATTGCGAAATGCTTTCTGCAAAATTGCACGTTTGTTGCATGCGTTGTAACATATGAATGTGTGCGTGCGTGAAGGGGTGTGCACGCGCATACACGTCCGCACACACGCCCATGCAAGACGTTCAGGCTTTGTGACCGTGTATGTGTGCGTGCGTGCGCGCACGTGAGTACGTGTTCATGATCAGTTGGACAATTATGACAGTGTTTTACTGAAGTAAGAGTACTTATCAAATGTTCATGTGTGGATATGAATGTGTGCTTGCGTGAACGCATGTGCACGCGCACGCACACACACGTTCACGCAAACATTCAGGCTTTCGTGACCGTGTGTGTGTGCGCGTGCGCTTGCGTTTGAAGACGTGCAGTCTGCAGTGAGACTATAAACAAAACGCACTTGTTAACTGAATGGTTCAGGGAATTTTGAAGAAATTTTGAAGAAAAAGAAAACCAAGAATCATTTTTAAATGATACCAACTACAACCACGGCAAAGAGGCTGTTGACCAAGTGGACTAGTTGTCAGAGTTTGTTGTAATTGTTATAGTGCTTGGTTCTGTAGTTGTTCGTTTGATTTACATGAATTCTGTTCTAAATTCTTCAGTTTTATTTTTTAACCTTTCATGGTTCAATTACCGTATATAACATTTCACTTTGATTTATAATATATATATTTTTTTTAATATTTAAAATATTCATAAATGACTTCTCATAGCGGCGGCACGGTGGTCGACTGGTTAGCACGTCCGCCTCACAGTTCAGAGGTCGTGGGTTCGATCCCGGCTCCGGCCTCCCTGTGTGGAGTTTGCATGTTCTCCCCGTGCCTGCGTGGGTTTTCTCCGGGCACTCCGGTTTCCTCCCACATTCCAAAAACATGCATGGTAAGTTGATTGGATACTCTAAATTTCCCCTAGGTGTGATTGTGAGTGCGGATGTTTGTCTCTGTGTGCCCTGCGATTGGCTGGCAACCAGTTCAGGGTGTCCCCCGCCTACTGCCCAAAGACAGCTGGGATAGGCTCCAGCACGCCCCGCGACCCTTGTGAGGAGAAGCGGTACAGATAATGGATGGATGGATGGACTTCTCATAGCATTCTGCTTTTATTGTCCATAGAGGGCATCAACAATGAATAAATATATAACACCTATATATGTAATTGTATATGTATATGCATAGGTCTGATCCCCTGAACATTTTGACTGGTTGAAAGTAAAAATATATTCAGAAATGACCTAGTTATCACATTTCCAAGTGCCACCACAAGGGGGAGAACAATTGGGAAATTGCCCTTGTCAAAACAATGGGCATGCAAAAAAAAAAAATCTGTTATGACTTTTTCACTTATTCAATGCTCTAATTATAATATGAAATATTCCTATTTGATTTTTTTTTATATATACTGCATAGTTAGTTTTGCTGTTAGTATACCACAGCTGTTAGTGTCCATAGAGGGCATAATTAATAAATAAATACAAACTATATATGTATGGATAGGTCTGGTGCCACTGAACATTTTGAGTGGTCGAATGTGAAAAAATATTCAGAAATGACTTAGTTATCACACTTCAAAGTGTTGTCCATTTTTTGGTCAAAATACCGCAGGAGGGATAAAAAAAATATGCAGAAGGGTTTTAAAGTCGGCGTAAACGACGCAAACAAAATGGCTCTGCAGCGCCACCTAGAGTAGCAAAATAAAAAACAATCCCGGCCCGTTTGACCTAGTTCTACGGAAATTGGCAGGCACGTGTAGCACCCTGAGACGTATAAAACAGTCCATTGCAGCCATAGTCTGAAGCATCGTTGTCAAACTCATGTTTGGGGCCGCATCGTAGTTCTGATTTCACTCGGAAGGCCGTTACGACTGTTGACCCAAGTCAATGTATGAACGTCTTATACACAACTAATGGATGGATTACTAGTTTGGAAATCAGAAGCCAGTAAATATTTTGTTGTAATATTTTTCAATGTATTTTAAAGGAAGGATTGGTAACAAATGCTTGAAATATCAAATATGTTGTGTTAACAGTGAAGACAATTAAAAAAAAAAAACATTTCCGATCAACAGATGATTTGTCTTCGCGGGTCACATAATATGATGTCGGGGCCGGATCTGGCCCCCGGGCCTTGAGTTTGACACCTGTGGTCTGAAGTGAACAGGAAGTGACCTATGAAGTTTTGAATGTCCAATTTTGGCCCATTTTTGCACATTTACGGGGGGCATACTTTTGCACCCCTGTCCCAGAGAATTCATCCGATTGACTTCAAACTTTGGGTATACCATCTTAAGATCAGGGGCAAGCACTGGGACACAAATTGTGACTTTTCAATAAACTGTAACACAGGGGCAGAGCATCAAAATATCCTCAAAATATTTCCTTCGCCACAAAGGACAAAATGCCTAATAACTCCCCTGCACACGCTGCAAAAATAGTCGCGACCTGAAAACATCTATATAATAATATTCTGTTATATATATATATATATATATATATATATATATATATATATATATATATATATATATATATATGTATGTATGTATGTATATATATATATATATATATATATGTATGTATGTATGTATATGTGTATATATGTATGTATATGTGTATATATGTATATATATGTATATGTATGTATATGTGTATATATATATGTATATATATGTATATATATATGTATATATATGTATATATATGGCGCCACCTAGTGACGACTAGAAATGTCATTTTTTACACTTTAATGTACTGCACGGAGCCCGTTAAACGAGTTGGACTGAAAATTTGTCCTCTAGGACACATGTCAAAGTCAAGGCCCGTGGGCCACATCCGGCCCGCGAGAAGGTTTTCTACGGCCCCTGGGATGATATTGCTTTATTATTAGATCCGGCCCACAGCCCGCAGCAAGCCAGTGTGTGTAGAAACTCTGATCGGATCCTTTGCGCCTGCCGAAGACGTCACGCTTGAAAATATATTGTAGCAACTTCAAAGAACACGCCGTCAGACGTAGTTTAATTGTCATGTTTTTATTAGTCCAACCGGCTACTGTGGGCCACAGCTGACGCCAATACAGTACAACAACCGTTCAGTCAAAAAACAGCAACGGCTCTCCTGTTCGTCCTCCGCTACTCTCGCTCGCATGCCCTCCCATCCAGCTGCGCGATGCATTCATTAACCTAGGAAACAACACAACTTAAGAAACAACACAACTTGGCAAGACACAAATTCAACCACAACACAGATAACCCAATTCTTTACACTATTTCTGTAACATATTTTTTTGCATCAATGTTTGCCACCCCATGGCTTTTCTACATGCTGACTGAAGACTTCTCGTCACTTTTTGTGGCTTTCGGAATCGGATTGTGGTGAAAAATTATTTGGAGTAAAACAGACTCTATTAGAAATACTTCATGTTAGAAATCTCACATTGTTTTATTATTAGTAATTGTTGGCATTTCATAAATTCATTGAGTTTCGACGTAGTGCTGAGATGTCCCACACTGTGAGCAGGCATTTAACGCTATTCGAGCGCTAAGTGTTGATAGTGAGTGACTTTTTTTTTTCTCTTTCCTCCTTCGACACAGCTCGTAGTTTGTTCGCGCCAGCAAACTCAGTAGTTGCAGATTGCCCGTGTTTCACCACGTTTGTTGTTGTGTCTAAATGTTAACAGGTGAGTTTAATTATTCAAGTTCGTGTCAGCTAAATGCTGTACATAATAGCCTAGATATGTCTCGTGAGGGATGTCACGTTGATGAACACTAGTTAGTTTTTTTGGCTCATATGCTAACTATTCTAGTGATGAAATGTGTGAATGTGTATTGTATGTATTGTTTGGCTGATTCATTTCTTAATACAGTGAATTGTAATGTTTAGGCATATTGTTAACAAATGGATATGCATTGGATGATGTTGCTAGGTTATTCTTTGTCTGTCTTGTTGCAGACCAAAATAAATAGGCGTGTCAAGTGGAATACGGGCCTGTGTTTTCTGACAGGATCACCCACATTCATACCTTGCCACTCTAAAATAGGGTCAGCTGGAGACATCATACCAATCATATGATCCTCTCTGTTTTGCTTCACATTATGTACAGTTCATACAATCTTGCAGCCCAAGTCAACCAGAAAATTGTTTCCAGTTTGGCAGGAGAAACGCAAACGGAAGTGACATACGAGCTGCCTCGTAAAAGTAGCGTAGCAGTGATGTACTTTATTTTATTTTTTATTTAGTAAATCTGAAGATAAAAACACAACAGCCAGGGGGGTGACAAACATAGACGCAAAGAAATATATTACAAGATATATAAAGCGTGACATCATCAGCAGGCGCGAAGGATCCGATCCAATCTGGACATTTTAAAAAATTTCCATTTTTTGGCTTGTCGCAAAATTTTGTATTTGGCACTCCGTCCATTTGACATTGGCATCCCTGCTCTAGGACATGGGTGCATAAGTACGCCCCCTGTAAATGTGCAAAAATTGGCCAAAATTAAATTAAAAATTCATATCTTACTTCTTGTTCACTTTAGACTACGGCTGCATTGGAAACCGTTTGTGTCCTGAACAACCCGTTGGTATCAAAATCAATGACTCACCAGACGCAGCAGTTGCCTTCTGTTCAACTTTTTAGGATTGCTATGACACTGATGACATGACAATTTTCACAAAAATGTTTAAAGAGGAAGTCAACCCAAAAATGTTCTTTACAAGAACATGTTTTTGCAGGCCTACTAGTCAAAATATGGCATTCCGATTAATATTACGCTAGTGGAATGAGTTAAGCAGTTAAATACACCCGCTTTTGTCCATCTCAGGGGGTTGCCATTATGCTACTTGCCCTCAACTGAAAATGACGTCACAGTTGCTCAGCGCTCAGGTAACGACCAATCATGGCTCAGCTTTAGAAAACAGGCGAGCTGTCGTTGCCTGAGCCCTGAGCAACTTTGATGTCATTTTCAGTGAAAAGAAGTGACAAAATTGCCGCCCCTTCAGATGGCCTAAAACAGGTAGATTTTGATCCTTAACTCATATTCCACAAATACAATATTAATCAGAATGCCATGTTTAGACTACTGCAGGCATTTACAGCATATTATTGTAAATAATTTTCGCAGGGTTGAACTTTAAACTGCCTCTCCACATAACAATGGTAGCCACAGAAAATATTGACACTTTGGACACATCAGTGTGCTCCCTTCTGTTGCCATGCCCACGGTTTTGACATTAATGGCTGTGTATCGGGTTTTGGGACGGTATAGTAAATTAACAGTTGAACAACATGTGTACTTATTATGTTGCATTTTTTCAAAGTGTTATTTCTGTAGTGTTGTCCCAAGAAAAGACAGAATAAAATATTTACAAAAATGTGAGATCATACTCACTTTTGTGAGATACAGTATATGTATGTGCCATATTGCTGTCCTGAGATCTTCTGGCTTTTTCCATGCATTTCAGTTGGAGGATAAACGTGCTGAAATGGAGAGAAAGCTTATAAGCATGAAGGTCCAGCACGAGTCACTTCAAACACAATATACCTTGAGCAAACAGCAGTTGCAGCGTATGAAGGTACAGTACCATGTGTAAAGAGGAAGTCAACCCAAACATATTTTTTTCTTAGGAAATGTTCTATGCAAGCCCACTAGT
>NC_141218.1:39679759-39694759 GCF_054856515.1 Filicampus tigris
ATTCCGTCTCTCTCTTGCCTTGGAACTTAGGCCGAATTCATCCTTTTAATATTTTACCACTTCACAACTTAGTATGGATGCCTTTTTATTTGTCATGGCTCAAATAGCTGCTCACCCCATCGTCTGTGTGTGCATTTCCTAAAACACGTGCCCAACATAGAGTACGTCGGCAGCCAAAACGTCACAAAATAAACAACACATGAACATGGTGAGGGTTTATTTTCCACGCGCGTTTAAGTTTTAATCATGCCAGGTGAAAATGATGAAGTATGTTAGACAGCCGAAAGCTAACGCGGATGAAAGCGAGCGCCCTGGCAGCATTAGATTAGTGTTCGTTGAATCCGGCCCCCGCTGTCAATAAATTAATGACCATTCAACACAATAAGGCCCAAGCATAATTGTCATTTTTCATACTTTGTTCAGGTCCACAATGCCACTCTTATGCAGCTCCAATGTTCAAGAGCTGACCCCTCTCAGCTGGACAGACTCCTGTCTATTTTGTTAGAGAAGAATGATGAGATACGACATTTGAATGCTAAACTACAGAGACTGGAGAAGTTTGAGGTGAGTGTTGATCAATTTGGAAATTTTGTATGCGCTGGCAAAGCATTGTTTCATAGCTGTGTGAAGTTGACCCTCAAGACCTACTACGGTATTGTTTTTACTAGGGTTGTCACTATCAAATATTTTTTGAGTCAATTTTTCTATCGACTATTCAATCAATTAATTTAATTATCAATTAAACCATTTTTTCGCATTACAATGTATTGCAACATTGCAAAAAAAATCCTGTTGCTTTTTATGACCTGATTATTTTTGTTTATTTGATCTTCTTTCATGATTTAACAAAACCACATAACAATTAAGCAGTATCAACCAAGAGGGAGCGGCAATGTGCTCACCAACAATGACTATGTTTACATGCAGCCAATAAACCTTTTTAAACCCAAATATTGGCAGTATTCAGGTTTTTCAAAGCCATGTAAACATGGGCAATAACACAAATATGCCCTTATTCAGGTTTTTAAAATTCATAATATCATGCCTGGGTTACTCCTTATCCAACCTGAATATGTGTGCATGTACACGCCGATCGCAATATCCTGAATGCACGGGACACTCTACGCATGTTCAACCGCAAGGAATCTTGGTCTTTGTAGTACATGAGGTGCTTGTATGCCTGGTGTTTAGAGCGCACTGCGAAAATACACATATAGTGATAAACATGGAGAAAGCTAAAGTACAACATCACACGTTTAAAGAGACGAGGAAACGGTCTGCTTCATTCATGCGATTAGTGACTTGAATACATATGTGTTTTATTGATGGAAGCAAGTCACAAGCGGAGATAATGTATAATTGCGTCATGACGTCCGTGCGTCGCTGTTTCAGTCGTGTTATCTAAATGGTTGACTACTGAAGCTGTCTGAGTCTGCCCTCATATTGAATATTCATATCTGTGTAGTTCAGTGGGAGGCGTGGATGACAAAATGTTTTACCAAAACTGGCTGCATGTGAAGAGTGAGTCTTACAGGAGCTATTGCTGAACATTGCCAGTCGATTATGACAGCATGAAGCAGTGTAAAACAATCGACCTTTACCAATCAATTTCGCTTGGCTGCGCTGCTGCATGATGTAGAAGACAATTTTATCTCACCGACGAATTTGCTTCGTCATGTAACACTAACAGAGACAACAAAAATAGAATGACGTGTACGAAGGATTTTTGGGGCTGCTGCGTTCCAATATTGAAGAGTGATTTTATTGCACCGGACGAGGAAGATAAAGACAGAAATGTATTACTTCTCTGGGAGGCTACTGTGTACCAACCAGCTGTGTTTGGCATTGTTTGGAACAGACATTTAAGGTCATTAAAAGTTTTTAAAAATCTGTATGACCTCTTTCTTTGCAAATATCCCATGTGAAGCGACTCTGGCCGTACGTGATATCAAAATTGATGAAATTTTGGAGGTATATATAACAGACCAAGACCTACAAAAAAGTCCCTTGGAGCCATTTGTTAAACCAAACAGGAAATCCGCCATTTTTAGTTTTCTTTCACATTTGGCCCCATTTTTTGCCTTTTGTAGCCGTCACATTTTATAAAATTCCTCCAAGAGATTTTATCCGATTGTCTTGAAATTGGGTGTTTCATCCGAAGATGTTTAAGACGACCAGGAAAAACAAAGCTTTTTATCTTTCCGAACGCTGTTGCCATGGCAACAGGCTTTTTGCCAAGAAAAATCATGCTAATGTTGATGGACATATGTGGGAAAACCTATGAAACTTGACACACACAATTGTAAACTATTAGGATGAAATACTAAATGTGTGTTTGTATGCAGATATTGCTGATGACCAAGGAGAGCAAGACACCTCCATCAGAAATTGGTCATGGCCATGATGAGACATTTTATACTGACCTGCTCAAAATGAAACTCGACAATGCAATGTGTGTTAATGTTCTCTTTTTTCGGATCTAAATGAGTAATGTATTAAGCAAGCTGGTGGCCAGTTCGGGATTAATCTAAAATGCACTGTAACTTTCACAGGTAAAGTTAATTTGGATTTCTCTGTTGTTTCATTTGTATTTATTTTTGCACAAATTGCTCTTATCTAACAAGGAGCTGAACGGCAAAAGTCACCACAGGTGTTTTGTTCCAGGAAAATTTCAGAAGTCCATATGTGTCTTTCTCTGACAATTTAACTCTCTGTATCTCTGTGTCAACCTGCTGATATCACTCTATGGCGCTCTGAGCTCAGTGGCCATTTGTTCTGAGAAAATACTGTTTGAAGCTTCACAATGGCAAAGTACTGTCCATAAATTGTTCTGGGTCATCTTCGTCATATGGTGTCAAAATGTGAACAGTATGATGAAGAGTGCTGTTTAAATACTAATTCTAATTGAACCAAGATTGTACCATTAATGGCTGAAGCCATTGTGAATTTTGCTATTCCAGCTTCTTGTTAGAGAACAGCAAGTTGTGCAAAAAGTGCTGAAACATGCACAGTTGGACATTAAAAATGTTAGGGATAGTCAAGTTACATTCACCTCTTACGGTTAGAGTGCATTTAAGATTCGTCCTGAAATTTTGCCCTAAGCCTATTATACCTAACTTTTTGTCAGTACTGACTAGGGTTGGGCACCGAAAACCCGGATTGGAGTGTAACCGGTTCCATCATTCCGGTTCTCCCGGAAGCGTTCAGATTTTAGAATGTCAGTACTAAGTTTCGATTCCTAGTTAGCCGCGCGGAAGAGCTGCGAACGCAGTACGACCAATTTTTTAAAAGTGTGCGCGTAGAAATACCACGTTAGCTTGCCCCCACTCATGCTCAGGTCCTCGGCTCGCTTCGTCCCGGCCGGCAAGCGTGGGCGGCGGCGGCGGTGACGCTGGGCGGGCCCTTCCCACACATCTCCACAGCTGCGGCGGCCGCTGGGACACCGCGGTGGCAGCAGTCGCCCTTCACGCTGTCGGCGATCTGGGTCGACCTGGCTGGGTCATTCGGCTGACGCCTATCCATAGAACTGACACGATGCAGCTCATGACCCAAAGTCAGAATTGGCTAAGTACGTCTAATTGCAACATTGAGCCAACAAGTTCAACACACAAATGCACATATCTAGCTAATATTTAGCTTAGAGCATACACAGCTGCAGCATATCCATAAATACTGTACATACAGATACATCATATGGTACCATATGATTACATAAATTAAATACTTTCCTTGCTTGCCCTTAAAATGCAGCGTTGTTTGTCATATTTATTTTCTTTCTAAAGCAAGACAAGGTTAGCCAGTCAATTGGTGTTCAGTAGCATGCTTTCAGAAACAGTTGCATTATTGTATTGTCTTGAACTTCTCAACAATAATCTTGTGAAAAATAACACTAAATAATACAAAAACATTTATTAAAATAAGTATGCTGGTTAAAAACTGCCCTTTGAGTAATCCATGGTAGAGTTCACAAACAGTAAAAAGTTAAAGAAATTCAAGAACAGAGAAGTTCATGTGATTTGTCCAAAAATAACTTTTTTTTTTGTTAAGAATCGGAATCGAGAATTGTTAGGAACCGGTATCGAATAAAAGAACCGGAATCCTCCAAATTCAAACGATGCCCAACCCTAGTACTGACTAGTATTTTCTGCCAGGTTAGCTTTGTTCTTTTACCTTGTTTTTTTGTTTTGTTTTTAAGCTGTGTGTGCATCTTTTTACCTGTGCAGTAAGGATGTGGAACGTTTAGGAGATGAACTTTCCCTGCAAAGGATGAAATCTTTCTCAGAAAGCCAAAGAGCTCTGGAACTGGAGAGGAAACTCTTCACAGATAATTGTCTTCTCAAACAGGTACACACTGTTAGCAGGTTAATTACCGTGGTATATAACACCAATAAAGGTTGGACAAAACATAATTTTCTCTTTGAGTTCATCCTGCTCATTCAGTGCACCAAACAGCAATGACTAGTACGTGAGCACATTGCAGTAGTAGTGCTGGGTGATATGGGAAAAAAATCTGTCACGATATAGGCCATTTTATATCACAATATAGCCCGAACCCTATATTTTCAGTTTCTATTAAAAAATTATACAATGCACTTTTTACTTGCTTTATTTAGAAGTGACATTAAACAGATCTGTATAAAATTATAAAAAGTAAACGGAAGCAAATTAGCCTGCATATTTTTGCACAAATGTAAATATCAATCTAAATAAGAGGCATAAAAAGGTTTTTGCCGGAAATTGATTTAAAAAAAATAAAACGGAAGTGAAAGCCGTGGAACACAAAATCAAATTTCCTCTCTTGATCTTATTACATGCAGTTGACAAATGATGATAGACACGATAGCACAACAATGACATGTTAAACTCATTTTTATGGTCTTCATATCGTCATATTGCCCAGCTCTATGCAAGAGGTACGTGGAAAGATTTTATAATTTACTTGCCAGATCAATAACAGAAAAATCAGGACAGTTGCTTATTAACCCAAGTGTTTCATGAAAACACACAATTAAAATAAAGTAAAACTCCTATAGTGTATCTGAATATCATTCTTTTTCAGTATTTTGTTCTTCAAGTTTAAATAGCTGTTTACAGGGAACTTATTCAAAGGAGCTCCATTTATTTTTAAGTAAAGCCTATAAAAGTGATGTATAACAAATGCATGTGTATTTTTTATTTTGATTATTTATACATATTAGGGATGGGAATTTCGACTAATTTGTCCGCCGACTAGT
Source organism: Filicampus tigris (assembly GCF_054856515.1). Lineage (NCBI taxonomy): Eukaryota > Metazoa > Chordata > Actinopteri > Syngnathiformes > Syngnathidae > Filicampus > Filicampus tigris. The sequence continues at coordinate 39,684,994 of NC_141218.1, forward strand.
CTCAAATGTTATTTGCTACTAGTCGACTAGTCTATAAGCAAGAAAACTTGAAATTGAATACAAATTGAATTCAAAGTTTTTTACAGTAGGTGCTATTTTAGCCCAAATATTAAGGACAATTTAATTTAAATTCTATTGATGTAACAACACCTGACTGAATAAAGGTGAACAATTGAAAAAGAAATACAATGCAATGCATCGCATTTATTATGAATAATGTAATGAGTAATGGTGCCGACTCCCAATCCAGCAGGGTCTCATTCGCTATATGTTCGGTGCATTATCATGCACGCAGGCGACGGCTTTATTTTCTAGTGTCCACGTACCCATCACACTCCGCAGGAGAGCAGCCAAGTTTTCAGCTGTGTTCGGGTGGGGGGGTCTTTGGCACCGGGACCAGGCAGGATGTTTTCCACAGCTGGGTTACTCTGTCCAGCTTCAGGCTCAGGTTGAACATGTGCTGGACAACACACAGCTGGTCTGCACAGGATTTGAGGAGCTGGGGGCTGATGCCATCTGGACCCTGATGCCATCTGGACCCGCTGCCTCCCTCACCTTCATCTTCAGCTGGTTCTTCACCTGAGATGTTGTGAAGGCCAAGGCTGCACAGAAGGGAGTGGTGGCTGTCTGGTGTAGCTGGGAGCTGGAAACTGTGGGGAAAAGAGGGGTGGGTGGCCACTCACAGCAGGGGGAGTAGGTGGAGGCTGCAGCAGGAGAGACTGAGAGGGGGCTGGCATCTGATGGAACTTATTGAAAAAGAGGTTCAGCTCATTTGCCCATTGCAGGTCTCCCCCAGCCCAGGTCTTGGGTCGTCCGTGGCCTGAGATGGTCTTCAGGCCCCTCCAGACTCCCCTGGCATTATTCAGCTGCAGCTGCTCCTCCATCCTATTCCTGTAGGACCTTTTCCCCTCTCTGATCCTCCTCCTCAGTTGGCGCTGCACAATCTTCCGCTCTCCTCCTTGTTACCCGACGCAAAAACTCTCTTCTTTTCCTTCAGGAGAGCTTTAATGTCAGGTGTGATCCAGGGTTTGTTGTTGGATAAACACCTTACTGTCCTAGTGGGTATGGTGTTCTCCATGCAGAAATTTATATAGTCTGTAACAGTGTCCGTTAGAATATTAATGTCTTCCCCATGAGCGTCGTTGAATACTTCCTACACAGTTGCGCTGAAACAGTCCTTTAAGGCCTCCTCTGCCTGTCCAGACCATCACTGAACCGTGTGGGTCACTGCTGGCTGCCTGCAGACCAGAGGTTTGTACACAGGCTGAAGAGCCACCAGGTTGTGATCATCTTTGCTCAGCGGGGGGAAGGACAATGATGTGTATGCCTCCTTGGCGTTGGCATAGAAAAGGTCCAGTGTTTTATTGTCTCTGGTGTGGCAGGTGACACACTGTGTGAATGAAGGCAGAGAGGAGGAAGGGGAGGCATGATTGAAGTCACCAGAGATGAGTAGCAGGGCATTTGGGTGCTGTGTTTGTAGCCTGCTCACATCTGCAGTCAAGACATCACAGGCTATGTCACTGTTGGCAGCGGGGGGGAACTACACGGTCACCGCGATCACATGACTAAACTCTCGCGGGATATAGTATGGTCTCATGCCGACAGCTAACAGCTCAATGTCCCTACTGCAGAGCTGCTCCTTAATCGTGATGTGCCCAGGATTACACCATTTATCGTTCACAAACACAGCCAGCCCTCCTCCTTTTCTCTTAGCACTCTCCAGCGTCCTGTCCGCGTGTAGGATTTGGAAGCCGTCCAATTCTACGACCGCGTCCGGCGTTAAGCGCTGTGAGCCACGACTCCGTGAATAGTAATGAGCCGTCGAGCAACTTTTTTCAAAAGTAAAACTACGTAAAAGTCAGTCTTTTCAACAGTGACTCTCCTCTAAGTTTGACTGCACAGTGAGCAGAGATCAGCTGCTACAGAAAGTAAATAAAACTGAGTTAACTGAGTTACATTTTTTAGTACGTTTTAAAATTTAAATTAATCTCCATAGTTAATGCTTTAACTTTGACAGCCCTAATATATGACTATTTTCAAGGCGACATACCATTTTTTTTTCAAGTTAAAGTTAAAAAGAACCCCTACGTGAGCCTTCACCTTACCGTGGTGGAGGGGTTTGTGTGTCCAAATGATCCTTGGAACTGAGTAGGTTATCTGGGGCTTTATACTCCTGGCAGGGTCAACCAGGATAAACAGGTCCTAGGTGAGGGACCAGACAAAGCGTGGCTCAGAGACCCCTTATGATGTTTAAAAACATTGACCCACGAGTTCCCTTGCCCAGACGTGGGATACCGGGCACCCCCTCCTCCCCCTCTGGAGGCAGCTCTGGAGGTGGGGCTTGCTATTGAGCACCTGGTGACCGGGCCTGCACCCATTGGACCTGGCCAGGCACAACCGGACAGGTCAACGTGGTTCAGCCTTCTCAGGGGCTCACCTCCTGTGGGAGGGGCCAAAGTGGTCGGGTTCCCTGTGAGCTGGGCGGCAGCAAAAGGCAGGGATCCTCGCGTCTCCCCACAGAACTCCCTGAGGGACATGGTCGAACCCCTTCTCCAAGTCCACAAAACACACGTAGCCGGCTTGGGCGAACTCCCTATGCACTCTCAAGTATCCTGCAGAGGGTGTAGAACTGGTCCACTGTTCCTTGGCCAGGACGGACAAAAGCCACACTGCTCCTACTGAATTTCAGATTCAACCTCCCAATGGACCCTCATCTCTCGCACCCCACAATAGACCTTAACAGGGAGGATGAGGAGTGTGATCCCTCTGTAGTGTCAACACACCCCCGGTCCCCATTCTTAAAAAGGCCACCTTTGTCTGCCAATCTAGAGGCACTGTCCTCAATGTCCATGCGATTTATTAGAGGCATATCAACCAAGACAACCCCACAACATCCAGAGCCTATAGGCAGGTCTCATTTATCCCCAGGGTTTTGTCACCGAAGAGCCATGTGGCATTTGTTGGCAACATTATGACATGATGAACTCTGACTGCTCAGAACACATGGGTGTCTTGTATGCAAAGGCTGTGTTCCAGCTTTTGAAACTTGTTTTCCTGGTCCAGCAGGTCAAAAGGTGAAACTGAAAGATTTTGCATTTTCATAAAACAATTTAACCTGGATTATTCAGCATCATCAAGTTACAAACGCGCACACACAGAAATTATAACAAAACATTTGTTCATCTATAAAAAGGCTTTCCTTGATTCTGTATTTGGTTTTCCTTCTTCTAGACCCAGTGCGATAAAATGATACTACAGCTTCAAGTGGAAGAGCTACAACACAAATATGAACCTAAAAGTAATTGGATATATTAAGATCTTGAATCTCTTTTTAAATGAGTTGTTTGTATACCATTTCAAGAGCTACATTTAACATGATTGCTTTTGGTCTGTAGAGACAACTGATTCATCCCAGGGGAAAAAGAAAGAGAAACTACCTGTTGATACTGCACCATCATTTGAAGGAACTGAAAAGTTTGCAAAGGAAACAGACATCACTCATACTATGATTCTTCACCCTGAGACAGATAAATGTTCGACTGGTGAGGCAGCATTCCCACGACAAGGTTTGTTTTTTTGCTGTGCTGCTATTTTATGGTCTAGCAACATAGTCAATTATTCTTGTTTTGTTTTAGGATTTGATGTGGTGCCTAAACCAGCCAAGCGTGTCAAAATCGGTGGGGGTGATCCTGTTTTGATTCCCAATCCCAGGTCAGCAATTGTAATTTGAACAATAGTATTTATACAAGGAAAAGAAACTTTACAGTATTAAGCATCAATCTCCCCACTTCAGAATGTTAGCATACCGTCAGGTTCTCTATGACTTGAAACATTTAATAAAAACACTACACAAGGAAAGAAGACAAGAAAGTTTAACTTTGCTCATGAGGAGAACGATACAGACATGCACAGTAACAAATCTCCGACCGCTCTTTCCACACTCTGTCTGTTGCCTCTTTTCTTTACAAAAGGGTGTTTTTTTTCTTGTTTCATTGACATTTGCTCCAACAATTGGTAATTGTAAATCACAGATTGGAATGCTTTGAAAATAACAAACACAAACATGTTAAAACAGACTACTGCAATAAAGTAATTTAAACCGCTGCAATAAAGTAATTTAAATACAGGAAGGTCTTCTTGAACAAAGGCACATTTGCACATCTGTAGCTTGCCCTATCTGCAGTTGAATCTCAAGACCTGCCCTGCTTTCCTTACAGACAACCTTAACAAAGTTTATACTGATGAATAATAAGGCTTGCGACACATAAAAAGAGTAAATATGGGATAACTTATTTACAATTATTCTAAAACATAGAAAGTATGATTTGCTGTCATTCTGTTGCAGGCGTGAAAACAGTATATTAAAACAGAAATAAATGATATAGTAAATGCCAGAAAACAATAGAACAGTGTCAGTCTAAAGTTGGATCAAAAGCCAAAGAATAAAAACATGTCTTCTAATGAGTTTTAAAAATGGACAGAGAGGGGGCTTGGCTAACATTTAACGGAAGGTCATTCCAGTGCAAGGTTATTATCGTAAACGAAAACGAACGAAATAACGAAAAATAAAATTAAAAAAACATTTTTGTTTACGAAATAAAATAAAAACGTGAAAAAAATGTTTTTTGAAAAACGATAACTAACTAAAATACTTTGTCTGCTCACAAGACTAACTAAAACGAACGATAATCGGAGCGAAAATACCATTCGATTTCGTCTTTGTAAGCTTTTGTGATCATTTAAAATGGAAAACATGGCACTGCCGGTTTTATGGCAGTTGTACAGCCGATAGGCACGGCGGTCTGATGGTTATAAAACAAAACTAAAACAACATTATAATGGCGAAGGTTGTGAGAAAACGACAGAGGCCCATTTGGGATTATTTTGATTATGATTGCGTCTCGGAGGCGGTTCTCGTGCGGCATATTGCTTGAGGGAAAAACCCCTCTCACTCTCGCTGTCGCCGTAATCCATATGGCTCGTGGTGCAACAGAATTGCCCTTCACGGTGACCGTTGTGGCAGATCTAACAATGTTATTCCCACCGACGTCGGGCTTGTCATTTGGGGTTGACTACGGACGACGCAGACTTGCGCCTCGCTCTGAATCCCCTCTCGACACTCCATGTTTCAAAAGGCTCGTCTGCGGTGCGGATAGCATCACGTGACCGGGTCCTGCCCGCTGATTCGGCGAATGATTATCACTTCCTCCTCCTCTGCCGTCAATGCACACAGATTTTTCAGCATTTCCTCATAGTTTGCGGCCGTCGACTGACTTGAGTCGTTATGCTTTTAGAGGCAATATTAATACTCGATAATAAAAAAAATACACATCGTGAAAGCAAGATTGACGATATCGATGACGATATATATCGCCCACCTCTCGTTGCAAGTTACTTCTTCCAAAAATTTAGCTAACTCCGTTATTAACTTGGAAAAGTAATTAGTTACTCAGCAAAGTAATTATTTTTTCTATTATGTTCTATCTTTAGTGTAAAAAGATGTACAGTATATAATAGTTGAATGTAGAATTAAAACAATATATTTTTCAACATTTGGCATTTATACGAACTCAACAGATTTCAATTTGCCACATGCATTGAAAAAAAAAATGTTTAAAATTAGACATTGAAAATAGATAACCACACACTGCATATAAGTGCAAAACTGAAATACAAACATAAATTTAAACGTAAAAAAAGACATAAAGGACAATCTCGCCATTAGATAGTACTCTCTGTCAGGTAGTACTATTTGTAGAGATGAGCATTCCGTCCCAGGGACAGAACTGTCTGTCCCAGACGGATGCCCATTTTGCGGATGGTCGAACGGAGGACGAGAACTCTTTTAAAAAAGGATGGACTAAGCAAGGATGGTGGTAGGTTTTTGTCTTCTAATCTGTCTGCCTTCTAATCTTCCCGGGTCAAGTACCGGCTGACGTGTTGTTGTTTTTCTTTAAAAGTCAAGACTGTCTGCTAAGCCTGCACAACACTGGAGTGCTCTTTTTCATGTGCGTTCCGTCCTACAGTATTGTTCTCACAGGCATAGTCTGCCCTGTAGTGGACGCCCATTGATCCATCACTGACGAGGAACAAAAACACTGAAAGCTATGACCCAAAAGTGGAAGACGTTTGTTCTCCTCCTAAACTAACATTGCCTTATTTTACAGTTATTTTCATTGTGAAATAACACAATCAAAATATTTACAAATTTCACATTTGACCAAACTGTATGAACTTCAAACATCCATGTACATGCATGTGTGCGCGCATGTATGTGAGTGAGTGCGAGTGCATGCATGTAGATTTGTTCACCCCACACTATTTTACGGACTATAAGTCGTGTTTTTTTTTCATAGTTTGGCCGGGGGGGCCGACTTTTACTCTGGAGCACGGGTGTCGAAGTCAAATGGACGGGGGGCCAAATAAAAAATTTTGCGGCAAGCCGAGGGCCGGACTGATAGAATGTTCATTGAAATTATTTAAAATGTCCAGATTGGATCGGGTCCTTCGCGCCTGCTGATGATGTCACGCTTTATATTTCTGTAATATATTTCTTTGCCTCTATGTTTGTCACCCCCCTGGCTGTTGTGCTTATATGTTCAGAGTTACTAAATAAAAAATAAAATAAAGTACATTACTGCTACTTTTGCGAGGCAGCTCGTACGTCACTTCCGCTTACGACCCGAGAAGAAGCCGCGGCCCGTCTTGTGAAACAAGATCGGTGGAACGCTTGCGTTTCTCCTGCCAAACTGGAAACAATTTTCTGGTTGACTCGGACTGCAAGATTGTATGAACTGTAGATAATGTGAAGTAAAGCGGAGAGGATCATATGATTGGTATGATGTCTCCAGCTGACTCTATTTTAGAGTGGCAAGGTATGGATGTAGGTGCTCCTGTCAGAGAACACAGGCCCGTATTCCACTTGACACGTCTATTTACTGTGGTCTGCAACAACACAGACAAAGAATAACCTAGCAGCATTATCCAATGCATATCCATTAGTTAACACTATGCCTAAACATTACAATTCACTGTATTAAGCAATTAAACAGCCAAACAATACATACAGTAACAATACACATCCACACGTTTCTTCACTAGAATAGTAATAGTAAGCCGAAATAAATAACTAGTGTTCATCAACGTGAAATCACTCACGAGAGCATATCCAGGCTATTATATACAGCAGTTACCTGACACGAACCAAAATGATTAAACTCACCTTTTAACATTTACACACAACAACAAACGTGGTGAAACACGGGAAATCTGCAACTACTGCGTTTGCTGGCACGAACAAACTACTTGCTAGCTGTGTCGAAGGAAGAGAAAGAAAAGAAACCACGTCTCTCACTATCGACACTTAGCGCTCGAGGAGCGTTCAATGCCTGCTCACAGTGTGGCACATCTCAATACTTCATCGAAACTCAATGAAAATATCAAATGCCAATAATTATTAATAATAAAACGTGAGATTTCTAACATGAAGCATTTCTTAATAAAGTGTGTTTTACTCCGACTTATACTCAAGTGTGACTTATATGTTTTTTTTCTTCTGTATTTGCTTCTGTATTATATTTATGGCTGGTGCGACTTGTAATCCGGAGCGACGTATAGTCCGGAAAACACTGTATTTCTATGTTTCAACAAAGAAAAGTACTTTGAGTTTGAACTAGTGTGTGTGACTCATCCACAATATGTTGGAGTATCTTGTGTGTAAAACATAAACACCAACCAAGAGTCAATAGGACAGTCAGAGTCCAACTCTACAGCAACTCTTTTGACTTCCAGCCGGCTTGATGCCAGCCTATGAATTATAGAAAAATAAACAATTACCACAAATTATTTTTTTTTATTACTGCTGTATTTTTGTTTGTTTTACTGCCTTTTTTTGGCTCTGCCAACGGCAGTGGGAAGGACCTTTTTGCTCGATGCAGGATCTGGAAATTGTAGAACAATAGAACTATATACAATTACTCAAACATGTTTATTGCTGCAGTCAGTATTCATCCATCCATCCATCCATCTTCTCTACCGCTTACCCTCAAGCATGGGAAGAACTTGACCTTTCTTCAACACACATGCCAGAATCTCCTGCACTTTATACACATTTACAGTCATTTTCACATCATTTCTACAAAAGTTTAACCGGGTGATAATTCGTAACTCCTTGTTCAGCGCTGCATTTTTTTCCACATCTACACGCCGGTGCACGATGTATACACACAGTATATAGTACCGTATTTTCCGGACTAAAGTTTTTTTTTTTTTTTTTTTTTTCATAGTTTGGCCGGGGGTGCGACTTATACTCTGGAGCTTATGTGTGAAATTATTAACACCTTATTACTGTCATGGCTTGTTTGTGCTGATGTTTTGTCTCCCTCTGTAGGCGCTTTAGCGCGAAAGAGGGAGGCAAGACATCATAAATACAAGTCAGCACTAACTAGCCATGACAATTACTTCTATATCATTTCACATGTTATTGCAACCCACATAAAGAAACATAAGATACATCATAAAAGCTATTAAAATGCATGAATAATTGAAATGGTTAAAGTCTAATGTTTTGTTAAATAAGTAATTAGAATGGATGATTCCCTTCTTTATTATGCATTTTATGGCTGGTGCGACTTGTACTCCGGAGCGACTTATAGTCCGGAAGATACAGTGCTTGCAACAAATGTTTAGTATAGCAGAATAACGGAATGCATGTGAATGAAGAACGAGGTGTTTTGATAGCGAGCAGGTAGCAACATACTGTCGGGGACTACTCTCGATGCGTCACTTATGGCATTGCGGCGCTTGTTAAACTTGCCTCTTGAGAAGCACGACTTGTCCACAGGCGTCATCTTTACTTTGAATGAATTCATCTACGGCAGTGAATGAGTTAAACATTAAGAAATACAATACCCACCAATAACTATTGCCAAGCCATCTCTCTAGATCAGGGGTTGGAAAACTTTTACATTCAAAGAGCCATTTTGACCTGGTTTCCACGGAAAAGAAAACACTGTGAACCGCAAACACGTTTTGACATGTAAAATGAAGATGTATATAGAGGGAATCCTCATTTTACGAACGAGTTCCGTTCCTACACTGGCTATGTCGGATTATACCGTTAAAGTCAAAATTTACATCAAAATACTTTATATAAAAAAACAAAAATACATTAAAATAAAAAGCATAAGATGTTGTACTTAGCATTACTGCTGAGAAGTGGATGGAGAAAGAGGAGGGCGAAAAAGGCAAAGATACTCCCGGCACGCAAACAGACACGATCAAGACACTCTGCGCATGCTCAATGCTCAACCGCAAGAAATGCTCCTCTTTTTAGTACAGGAAGTGCTTGTATGCGAAAGTGCGTTGTTTGGCACGAAACCCATCGCAAATACACAAGCAGAAGTAAACAAGCTGAGATACGCAGCACAAAAGCACACTTTTGGAGCGAGGAGGAAACCGGCTGCTTCATTCATGTTGTGAGTAACGTGAATATCAAGTGTTTTATTGGCAGTTGAAAGTAATAAGAGGAAATTACGTCCATTTCAGTCATGACGCCGTGTGTCGCCGTACATAGTGGTTATTCAAATGCCGGAGCAACTCTGTCCGCTCAATCATGTAAATGGGATATTCAAAATGTTTCAGAAACCGGAATTTTGACTTTAACCCAAATATTGACTGCATGTAAACGTAGCCACTATGGTGCTGGAGACAAAATGGAGGAGGCGGCACAGGTGTTGACACGTCATAGGTCGTGTGATAATTAGAG